>NC_072896.1:100969015-101272045 GCF_027943255.1 Anastrepha obliqua | reverse complement strand
TTAATTAGTTGCATTTAGAAATTCTTTTTATCACTATCATATCTTTTTTGTCCTTAATATTTTTTTTTAATTTCTTATTTTTTAACTATTTAATTTTTTAGTATACATTTTAGCTTTAAAGTTTTTTGCATGCATTTTTTACAAATCAGTTTGCTGTCAATCATTCGGATAACATGATTTTGATGGCGATGTCATGGTGTCAGTAGATGTCAAAAGGCTGGCATTACGACCTTCCAAAATATTTTTAACAAGTTTAAATGTGAGCGAAATCAGAAAATAAAGAATTTAATTTTGATTTCATTACGCAATTCAATTTTTTAAATTTAATCATTTATGCCTAGTTGCTAAATAAGTATAGGGTTAAATATCGTAAAGCATATATTTTGGAATACTCTGGGGAAATCTGTATGTTGGCTATTAAAAAAATCGTAAAAAATCAATGAAATTCTCTATAAATATTAAATTGAAAAAAAAAAAAACAAACAATAGGGGAATCAGCAGAGCGTACAAATATCGTATTGAAATAAAAACTCATGGCAGCTATATAAATATACATCTGTACGTATGTGTGTATGTTTGTATGTATATGCAAAACACGCTTGAATAAAAGATAGCGCTTTTTAATTTTTTTTCGTTTGAAAGGAGCAAACAAAATATGCATTAATGAAGGTTATTTTCCGGTCGAAGGGCATTTAAAATGCCCGAAATGGTAAAGGCAAAGTGCAAAACGAAAAAGAATAACAATAGAAGATTGGATGTATTATAGATAAACGCAAAAGCTAGTCGTCAAAATTGATTGGCTACTTTGTTGTTGATGCTGTTGTTTTTTATAACAAATCAGCAAAACTCAAACATGTACACACATACATACGAGGGTGGTCAAATACGTGCGTGACTCTTTAAATACAGATTGTTTTCAGCTCGAAACTGATTTTTGCTTCAACATGATTTCCATTAGTTTTTAACCGAATTTCTCTATTTTTTGGTACACTCGAAATAATAAAGGATGGTTAAGTTACAAGGGCCGGTGTTGATTTTGAATACAATACAATTTTTTTAGGAAATTATTATCATTTATTTATTATAATAATAATAGTATAGCTCAATTAAGTATACAACAAAATATTGGCCAAATGTCCGCCGCGGTCTCGGCGGCACACCTCCATCCGATGGTCCGAATTTTTGATGACGCTGAGGCATATTGAGGTTCTATGCCGTTAATGTGCCGAATTATCTCATCCTTTAGCTCTTGAATTGTTGCTGGCTTATAGACGTAAACCTTTTTTTTTCAAATAACACCAAAGAAAGAAGTCCAACGATGTCAAATCCCATGATCTTGGCGGCCAAGTTGTAGTTCACATTCAATATCGACCCTTGAAATTTAACCACCCTTTACAACTTCTACTGGCTTTCGAAACAGGCATAAATAGTTTCAGAAGAATTGGGGATTGAGGTTTGTAAGGAAGGTGTAAGAGTTATCTAAGCTGCAAGGTGACCTCGTTTGTTTTTTAAATTATTTTACAGCTCGTGGGGCCTTGACATATTATTTTTTATTAAAATACTCATAGCCTTGTGGCCCGGGAGACTCCTTTAATCAGTTTTGCTTTTCAGAGAAGAGTATAATGCAAAGCAGGGTTTTATTATGTACGTAGTTTGTATTTATAATTTGGCATTTCATAAGCCATTTGAGAAGAGCAAAGATTTGCTGTATGGAATATTAAAACAAAAGGGCCACTTGCTGCACAATTACAGTCAAAAAGAAAATTAAGCGCAACTCGGTTAACCCATATCTGCCCACTGGCCCATTTGAGGTGCACTTACATTTTATGAGACAAGGCTAAATGTTAACAAGTGTGGGTGGATGTTGCAATTTTTTCCTATACTAGACGTTCTTGTATGACCCGCAATCGGTCTGAAGAGCTTCTACGTTTATTCATGCATGTAATAACAGTAATCTACCTCCCGATCACAATTTTGGCGAAGTAAGACCTTTGTGGAATATGATGAATGGACGGTAGCGAAGGTTCTGCCCAGGAAATAAACATTTGTCTATTGTTTCCTTATTTTGGTAATCACGGAACCAAACAATACATTCATGGCAGACCTATACGTTTTGGGTACAAGATTTGATCACTTTGTACACGATGTAGGTGGTTCCGCAGCGACTAATTTGATTTCTAAGCTGCCCATCAGTTGGCCATTACAGGTTTGGCATTGATAACTTCTTTACGTATTTACTTATACTAGATGACGTGAGTCCGATGATCTATGATATTACTGTGACTATTCGGGCTAATAAAATTGAAGGTGGTTCGCTTAAAGATGTAAAGGATATGAAAAAGACTGCAAGACTGCACTTTTCTTCAAATAACGATTACTGTCGATTATGGCATTAGTGGGTTATAATAATAATAACATCTTAACTATAACCTCAAAAGTAAGAGTAAAAGTTTAGCCAATTGGAGAGGTAAAAAGATGTTGCAACCATAAAATTGTTGATGTAGATCCACATTGTTACTAACTATTATCCAAGTTTATTTTGACTTGACCGAAATGTTGATAAATACAGAATTGGTATAAGATTAAAGAGATGATATTGACAAATGATGAGGTTCCCCATAATTGTGTGTGCAAATAACGCATACCAGTTATACAGACTTTCACTAGCAGGTCAGGCTAAATATGCTCACGTTTTTTTATCATATACTACAAGGTACAATACATGGTACAAAGTTACCGAATTTTTGACAAAGCGCCATCGTCTCTTCCAGAACGGATTGGAACTAAATCCTCTATACCAATCAAGAATAAACTGCCTGATTCGATAGAACTCGACGGAAAGAATCTGCATATAATCAGAAACACAAATTTGGTATAGTGAATCCCACAAGAATACTAAGTTTCGGTGCAGCAAATGTGGGGTGAGTGTGCACCAATATTACTCGTAATCTTTCCACAAAATAAAATAATAATTTTGTCTGATTATTTGCTTTTTCATTTGTTTGTGTATTGATTTTATATAATTACGTTTAATTTTTGTTATGTGCTTTCCGTTTCATAAATAAAGCAGCTCCAATATAACACTTGGGCTGTCTGGAAATTTAGTTTGAACAAATTTAGTAAAATATAGCGCATATTTTTATCTAATTTGAGAGTTTCCTTTATACAGGGCCCGCCATCTATCGTTATGGATTTGAATAATAGTAACACTTAGCATCTGATTTGACAGAAAATTAGTTTTATTCTTCCGCTGAACGAAAATGTTTGTGTATACGCTCAAAGAACGCTGGGAAATATTGCGACATTACTTTGAAAATCATGATAATATTGCAGAATGTGTACGAAAATTACGTACGGCAATGGGAAGAAGAAAAGCACCGAATGAAGCGTATGTGCGTTACTTTGCGTTTCGCCGCCTCAGAGCTGCGATTTGACGCCGTTGGGTTATTATCTTTGGGGTGCCGTCAAAGACCAGTGTTATGCCAACAAACCAGCAACAATTGATGCACTGAAGACCAACATACGCGATGTCATAGCTGAAATACAGCCGCATACAATCGAAAATGTGTTGAAAAATTGGACCGATCGTATGGGATGAAGTTGTGTTCCATCATTAACCGGAAGGATTGTACTTCAAAATAAAAAAAAACAGTTTGGAAAAATATTGAGTAGTTTCTTTTTTATAGCATTTTTAATTCCGTAAAGTTATATGGCGGACCCTATATTTATATTAAATATTATTATATTATATTACAATATATTATTTATATTTATAAATTAGCACGCATCAGTCGCATTTGCTTCGAAACTTCTAGTTCTAATTTCAGACATTTAGTTTCGTCACATAATTCAATGGGAGACATTGCTAACTACATTCTATAATGGGCCCGTGGGAAGTCAAGGACAAAGGCAGTCTGAGACAAAAGGCTGTAAGCAGGTTGTACAAGAACAGCACCACTGCCGGCGAACGAAGGTGGCAAGCAAGCAACGGCCACAACGATCAGGCAGTCGAGTTCGGGATGGGTAGCTGGAAATCAGCATTATTTTTAAGCCTGAAATTGTTAATAAAGTTTAAGAGTGAATTTGTAATTACTTGTGTTGGTTTTTGGGCGACTGGCCCCTTAATTTGTTTAAGTGTAGAGGAGTGCAAATCCTTAACTTATACATATATAACGAAAACAATAATTATTTTAAAACTTCTTACCTTGAGAAAATATAGGTAAAACAAGAGGTTTCTTAGAGCAATAATTTCATTGTTAAATTCAAATCTATTACCCTTTAAAGCATTCCGAAAGTTTGTAAACAAAAAATCACTGAGGGCTATACGAATGTGGTTGCTAGCAATTCATGGCCAAATTTAATAAATTTCACAATAGTGACCACGCACCCGCGCATTGTTTTTGCTGAGGGTCACCTTCTTTTTGGCTAAATATGAATTTTTTTCCTAACAGCCTGCGCCCATCGGCAGACAATGGCAAGCCGCCATTTCTGCCATGAAAAAGCTTCTCATAAAAGCCATTCGAAATCGGGTCTATTTGTAAAAAAACATCAGGAGGCAGACCACAAATCGGAGTAGAAGCTCAATTAACTACCTAGCAGAAGTGTACGCGCCAATTATTTATTTTTTATTTATATATCTATGACATACGCTAAAATATTTGGGACAGACACTTAGATTTGCGTGAGCAGGATGGAGTCAAAAGTACCTGCAAAAATCGAATTTTTTATAAAAAAAACATAGTTTTTCCAAATATTGTTACTCCCTCACCTTACATGATAGGATTATTTAAACTTCAAAGGCCTGCATCAAATTTGTTTTTGACTTTATCAATGGAATCAAAATAATTAGGTTTGGAGTTACTTTCTATTCGATCGTAAATCGTAATATTTGTTCGAAAATATTTTGCAGATGCCTTAAAATATAATAGATTTTATTATTCCGTTGGAAGAACAGTACGAATTTCTTTGTTTATGGCGTGTGTTGCGCCCTAATATACTTACTTTGTACTAGAACTCCAGATAAGCAGTGCGAGTAGTACTCCCTCAAAAATAGTTCATTGCTCAACCACTCAAATGTGTGTTAGAAATTTTCGAGCTTTTGAACAATTCGAGCAGCTAAATTCACAATTTTATTTATCAACAATTCTTTAGCTTCCCAATGATTTATATTATATTGCTTTATGTATAAATAATTTGTAAAATTTAAAAAAGAGCTGGCAAAAAATCAAAATAATCAAAAATATTGCTCGAATTACTCGATGTACTCGTTCTCTTGTGAACAGTGAACCGTTAACCTCAATCTTTGAGTAATGCTCATCGAACAGGTATCTATGCGAGTACTCGTTGCCTATTTACCCATCCTGTTCGAAAGTGTGCGCATTTAATCGAGTGCTCTGGCTTTTGTACCAATATGCCAGCAAAGATATTTATTTCCACCTAAATTTCCAAAAGTTTAATTTTTAAGTACAATTTTCCGGATTTACCTTAGCGACCCTGTATCTTAAGCGGCGTTTTGTTAGTTCAATTGCTTAGCTCTCCACTACTCGCTTTCCCAGTGTAATTGAATTTGTTGGTTGACCAGTCAAGAACTGCTGCCACCAACGTACGGGTAGCTCAAGCGAATAGCCAACGCAAAAAAAATGACAAAAAAAGACAGCTAACCGATAACCTTAATAAAGTAAATGCATCTTTTATTTATTTACGCCTATGTATTATTTAAATTAAATACTTTATAACAAGTCGCAAGCCTCTTTATCTCCATTTTCATCTTTTACCTCACTTAACGCAACGCATTTAGAAGATCGATATGGCTGGCCTGTAAGTCAAAGTTGTCTTCCTTAACGTTTTCAATTGAAGAGAAGATTTACTTTTCCACTCAATGTCTTGTAGCTTGCCTGGATTTTCATAAACGTTTACTTGCTCTTGCTTTTCTATTGTATTTCCGCCACTTCTGTACCTTTATTTTGTAAAGCTGATGTATTTATGTGCCATTGTCAAAGCTTTTGTTGCGTTAACTCCCCATCCACCCAACCTCTAGACCGCCTGCGGCCATATTAAAATGTAATTTTTTAGGCTTTGCAATTTTTTCTTTCTTTTCTGCTGCTATCAGTGCGTCACAATTGTTGTAGGCAAAATTCATACAATAAGTACTGCTCAGTGTTGGTGTTAGGGCAATACCCCAAAACTCCCGCTTGGGCGCTGCTGTGGCTCTGGCTGTGTTATGAGTAACTTACAATGCCTGTTGCCGATAATACCTTCTAAGTGAATACTGTGGGGAAACCAGTCGCTTGCTTGGACGCCGTCTTAAGCGCTCTTCAGTTTTTGCTGGTGCTGCGCTTTTTCACTCTGATTTTCCTTTGAGATTACAGCATTATTGACATGAAATTTATTGTATATTTTATCGTGCGTATGTATGTATGTGTATATATATATTTCTGATGGGCATATTATTCTTGTAAGTTCAAGTGTTGGCATAAGTTGAAATAAATTCATTTATTTGTTGTTATTGGCACATTGATATATACACATGCGTCAGTGGTTAGGGAAGGTAGATGAACAGTGAATTTGCATAAATGCTTCGTCTGCTTTTGTGTGGGGAAATCTAAGAAAAAGTAGACAATATGCACGAAATCATTTATTTGAAGCACATAAAATGAGTATTTAAATATTATGACTATGCAATTGGGCGAAAAATATAATAATTTTTTTTTTTTCAGAATTCAAAAGAATTTGCATATGAATATTAAATCTATAATAGCGGATAAAAAAATTCAGATAGTTAAGCATTTTGCTGCTTCACTTGTTCACTTACGATTTTTATATTTTTTCTTTTGCTGAAAGTCATGCAGCTCATTAAGGGACTTGAGGTAGTCTGAATTAAGAAAAAAAAGATTTTTTACATTTTCTTAAATCATTTCGAAAATATGGAGTGAAGTAAAAAGTTCCGTATGTTTACGCTGGATGTGTGGCATATCTCATGACAAACGGACCATATCCCGTCATGCTATTTCTGTGTAAAATCATGCGCATATTATGGCCGAATAGCATGCAAAACACTTTGCATCGGCAAGCCACAAAGCAAAAACGTTTTGTAAAGGAAATTACCAAACGGAAATGAAACTGGCTGAGCCACACACTACGCCTACGACCGTCTAATACATGGAGAAGAGTGATTGAGGCGGCGATGGAAAAGGCGAACAAAGCTAAAATAGTGGCGCAAAATCGTGACCAGTGGCAACAATTTGATGATGTACTATGTTTCATATAGGAATAAAAGGAGCAATTACATACCTACATACGTCAGGGAATGATATGGAGTGGAATTATGGATGTGCGGAGTTTTCCAAGCACTCAGTCGACATTGCACGCTGCACTTAAGGCAAAGAGAGAGGACTTAGAGGATACGGAGAGTCAGTGGACGTGGGTATTCAGTATTGCTTTGCGAAATTCCTAAATCCTTTTATGAATCGTAGCAGTTTCTCGAAGCATATTTGCCCCACAAATCCTGCAGCACTTGGTCCTTCCAACGGAGATGTGGTCTTCCTCGTCTTCCCTTTTTGAGGAAAAGTGACGAAGAATCGCATTGCTGAAATGTCCTTGACCATGGCTAAGCCAGCGTAGTCGCTGTATTTTTGCACGTTAAACTATTTCCCTGTTCCTGTACAGCTCATACAGCTCGCTGTTCCATCGTAGACGCTACTCCTCACCAACACGGAGGGGATCACAGATCTTACGTACAATTTTCCTCTCGACGGTTCCCAAATTTTTCTCATCTGTTGTTGACATCATACATGCTTCTACGCTTTCTAGCGGGGTGATGAGCGTTTTGTTGAGTGTCAGTTTAGGCTTTCAAAAGAGAGTCAATTTCGATGTATCGGAGTTGTGCGTCCAACAAGATTTCGCTACATACCCTATAAGTGAGCTAACGTGGGAAGTTGCGAAAGAGAAAATTGATGATTGAGTCATCTCGCGACGAACGTTCATCAATTTGTAGCCGCGATCATGGGACTTAACACTCCACGTTTATTTGCTCTGCGGCTACATTTAGGCAATCACTTTGGATGAGATTAAAGCCAACATTTCAGTCGCTGCTGCCGGAATAATGCCGCCTGTCCTCCTCATATGTGGTTCACGAGGTTGCTGCATCTATAAACTTAAGGTTATGCGATGAGTTTGATGTACAGGCATTTAACTTTTAAAATATAATAAGTCGATAGCTGGAATTTATAATGCTTCACAAAAGATAAGAGATGGTTATGCAGCATTTGCCATTAAAAGTGAAAATTGGAGAAATGGAGTTAAATGGTTGAATCAAAAACCAGCAGATACATAAGAAGCTGACAAGGCGTAAAAGCTCATATGGCGTAAAAGCTCGTGCGAGTATGACCTTAAACACCGACAAATTTATTACGAATCTTAGCAGTTAAATCAAGAAGCTGAAAACTTTAATGGAACGCAGGTATACATACTACTGTGTCCAAAAAATAAGGTGACATTGTATTTATTTTGAAAATTCTTTATTTATTCTTCCAAATCAATTTCATCCCCTTCAAAGTAATCCCCTCCCGACACAATGCACTTATGCCAACGTTTTTTCCAATTTTCGAAACACTGGTTGTAGTCACTTTCCGGGATGGCCTTCAGTTCCGTCTTCGTTGCGGCTTGAATCTCCTCTATCGTGTCAAAACGGTGTCCCCGGAGCGGTCTTTTGAGCCTGCTGAACAGCCAGAAGTCGCACGGTGCCAGATCAGGTGAATACGGTGGTTGCGGAACGATATGGGTTGAGTTTTTGATGAAATGATCACGAATTACGAGTACAAAAAATTCAATGTTTTCGGTACCAGTCGAGATTTGACGCGCTTGAGGCCCAAAACATCCTTCAAAATGGTATTGACTGAGCCTTTCGATATGCCAACATCATCAGCAAGGTCTCTAATCGTTAATCGACGGTTTTTCAACACCAAATCTTTGATTTGTTGGACGTGAGCTTCGTCAGTTGAGGTTGATGGTCGCCCAGGACGCTCTTCGTCTTCGACACGTTCACGACCGGCTTGGAACTCACTATACCACTTGTAAACATTTTTTTTAGACATAGCCTCATCACCAAAGGCTTTCTGCACCATCCTCAACGTATCCGAAAATTGATTCCGCAAACAAAATTTAATGCAAATTCTTTGCTCAACAAATTTCGACATTGCAAAAAACGAGAAACTCACTTTTAGCAGCTCACAAAACGACGCGTATCTCAAACAGTAAATGAATATTTCACATGAAATTTGACATAGATGTTACTCACAGTACTACCAACCTAAAAAAAAAAAAAGAATTCTCCTAATCCTTCAAAGCGCGCAGTTTAAAATCAAATGTCACCTTATTTTTTGGACACAGTATTAATTCAGGCTCATAAAACGGCAGCGCAGCAATACGTATATAGTTGTGATTATGGCGCGCCAGCACTAAAATGGCTTATAGCCAACTATAAAGCAAGCACTTAAATTTGTCACTAATACATAAAAAAAAAAAGAAATGAGCAACATGGAAATATGAACGCCTGTTCAAGCAAGCAGGCAAGCCTCATCAGTCTGTGGCTGTGGCAAAGTTTGTGGTATGCCAACAATGGTGGTAGTAACAGTTGTTTAAAAACAAAATAAAATAGGACCGCGGAAAAGATGAAAACAAAGCAACTACAACAACATCAAGTCAAAGTAGCGAAATGTGCTGTAATGCAAACGCTGTTGCTGTTGGAGTCAAGTGGTCGCAGCAGGCAAAGAGCTGAGCGAGTGGGAGCGATGTATGGTTTATTGTGGCCGAGGGGGGAAGGTAAAGTTTGTTTAACAAAATGAAAACAATTACCCCACGTGCCATATGCCAACGTGGCATGTAAAAACGTTGTGCCGCAGCATGCCACACACAGAAACAGCAAAACATCCATGCATACGTACAAACAAGCAGTGTGTGGTAGATTGGGACAAAGAGGAAGTCAGAGGCAATAAGAGGCAAGGAGAGTAGTAAGAGATGAACGGGATGCCTTTTGTTGTTTTTCGCTTCCTTTGAAGTCTACTCATGCTGCTCTGCTTACTGATCGTTGTCGCTGTCGTTCAGGTTGCCATTGCCATTGCCGGCTCCTGTTGTCGTTGTCAACAATTGCTGCGACTGTCAGAGCTGCGTTTGTTGGTTTTATTTGTTATTGTTGTTGTCATTTTCGTAGTTATATCTGTTGTCTTTGCCTCATAGTGGTACGTTGTTATGTGCCGTTACTGCAACATTACCGTTGGCAATTTCAGAAACAGTTACCAACAGCTGTTGCTTGTTGCAAGAATTTTAACCCACAACAAAATCGTTCTTGTTGTCTGTCACTAGAACCGTCAACAGCGCTTCTATGGCTGAAGCTGATACGAATATCGCTTATGTTGATGTATTGTCATTCCATTTTGTTCTCTTTTCTTTACTTGTTGAACCCAGCGCTTTGCTAGTTTACTAAGAAGCCGAAACGGACTAGGGATGTACATTTGGATGGCGTAAGTTTTATTTTTTTTTTCTTGATGATTAAACCTATATTTGTTGCATGGCAAAAACATTAGACATTTATTTTTTTTATTCCACATTTACCCGCGCCGACAGGGCTTTAAAAATTACTTTTAAATTGGAATGGGCAAAATACACTTTTAGGGTAAATTTGGTATGAAATTTTTAGTAATCGGTATTATTTTATTTCTCTCTTTTCTCTTCACAAACGTCAAAGAAATGATACTTAAATAAAAACTTTTTTTGTCCCAATTTTTTTTTATTTTCAAAGAAAAAAGGATAGTCTCAAAATTGTGTGTCCGAAAATTATATGTCCCAAAATCATGTGTCCCAAAATTGGGTATCCCAAAAATGTTTGTCCCAAAATTGTGTGTACCAAAATAGTTTGTCCCAATTTTTTTTTTTTTAATTTCGAAATTTTTGTAAAATTTGGTGGTTTTCAGGGTTTATATAAAAAATAGTTACATGTTTCTCCTTTCAAATATTAACTAATATTCACGCCAACGTGCATTTTTCCGGTTGAATACTAGGTAATTAAAAAAGCAAGTAAATTATAAATAGGTGCCTAACCGTTTTGGTCATTGAAAAAATTTAGAAGTCTGCATTCAGAAAAAAATATATTTTTTGTGCCATCCTAATATACACCCAATGTATTGTCTCAAATTGTTAAACATGGCAGAGCTGTAAATTTAGCCATTTCTGTCTGCACATTTCTTCGTTCACGCAAAGTACACATAACTTTGGTAAAGGTGGATTTTGAGTACCGTAAGGCGAAAGGCGAATCTTTAACTCATAAAGGGGCAAATATTGACCACTTTTGATGACTTCAAACAGTGGCTTCCCATACAAAACCTGCAAGATAAGATTTCCCATTGCAAGTTATACATAACCGATTAATTTTTGACAGACGTACGAAAGAAAAAATATTTTTCTAAAATTTTTAGGACATTACAAAATTAGTGGTTTCTACTTACTATAGAGAGCATAGATCTGGCCAATTCTAAATTTTTATTACTGTCAGATGCACTGATTCGATTTTAGTGCTCGTCTTGTTAGTATCTTTTCTCTAATTCTTAAATTTCGCTCAAAATATTTCCGCTTGATTTGCCCGTCGATCAAAGAGTTCAACACCCATTTTTAGCTTTTACTTGGTATATAAAATTTTAATAGCAAATCTCCTGTAATCGATTTATTTTCGTTGTCACCAAAGACCTTATAAAAATTACAAAGATCTTACCTATCTGCCAAACTGATACAATAGCCTTGAGCAACACTGTCCAGAATTAGAAGGGACATCTTCGAACGGTTTGTCGGCATACGAAGTTTCAGAGAGTGTGACTTCCTATTTTGCAATTTGTTTAGCCTCATGATTGATGCATGCCCTGATTGATTTTACTGATTTTTCTTGCATATGAATATTGATAGGAAATAGTACTATGAACAAAAAAACCTTCTTTTTCCAATGATAATTACTGATTGTACTGCTGCCAGAGGTTATCACTGTTCAAACTCGGTTGGCATGATATCTCAGGTATGGAGGATCTGAAAATAAAAAGCTCTACAGTTTTTAAAAAATAGACTTGTCCCTTAGATATGCACTGCGATGGTAGAAATCCGATATTATAATGGCATACTTGGAAATTTTTAGTCTTTCTTTTATCCGTTAATTGTGAAAAAATGGTTAGGTATTAATTAATACATATTTGTGATCGTAGTTCATGTTGTATAGAGCAGATGCCATTCACTCGTGAAAATGTTCTTGCGCTGCTTTATCATGATTGTGGACGTAGATTATCAAGACAGGAGTGCATTGATGAACTTACCTCGATTTTTGGTGTTGAAGCACCACACTTAGCCACTGTCAATAGCTGGTACAACGATTTCCATAAATCGCAAGATATAGGCATCCCTGGTAATTAGTGGGACAATCATACATTCAATATTGCATGAACATTTGGTATTAAACATTTTTTTTTTCACTGGATACCGCCAGTTGCCCAAAAAAATACCGAGACTTGCGTCGATTGGTGCAAAGAAACGTTAGATAAATTCAGCCACGGCGTTTCAAAGCACATCGTGAACGAATTTTGCTCCTATGCGCGTGAGAATGAAAAAAAAAAAAACAAATCAAAGGTGTAGGTGTCCCAACGTCAGCTTAATCCAACGAAAGTTGTTCGTTATAGAACTAGAGAAACTTAAAATAAAAAATTTTGTGTGGTGCACACCCATTCGTTTGACAGCAGTTTTCAAAAAATTAAGGATAACCAGCCGTCGAAGACAAATCATCCTTCGCCAAAACAATGCGAGCTCTCACGTATCGGCACACAAAACAGAACCACGAAATATTAATAATTAGTTATACACTTCTGTTAGGTGGCCGAGCTCCTCCTTCTATTGGTGAGACGCACCTACAGTCGAACTGCACATATTTTTTATGAGGACCTTATTTATGGCAGAAATACCATAGGAGATTTGCCATTGCCTGCCATAGGGCGACTGCTATTAGAAAAAACATTTTCTGTCATTTTGCTCTTTCACGAACGGAGATTCGAACCTACGCACTCCCGAATGGTAGTCACGCACCAATCGATTCGGCTACGGCGGCAGTACACGAAAGAGTTTTCAAACACTCAAAACATCGGCTTACATCATCTAAAATAAAATGCGAGCTGAATGTTTTCCAACGCTTGAAGAAGCTGGTAAAGTCTTTAAACAACTCGTGTGGGAGGTATTCTCTTCTGAGTGACAAAAGCTCTTTGAAAATTAGTTCCGTAAAGCCATTTTCATTACTATTTTACCTTGTTTTCATTATTGGACGCTAAATAAAAAGGCAACCATCGGTTGATGTAGAATGAGTTGTGAAAATTGTAGACCGCTGGTATAGTTTTGAGCATGCCAACTAGAGCGTGAACCGTTGTTTCAAGAAAAAGGCATTTAATGCTTTAGGGACGGAGCCGGCTGACGGGCGAGCGTCGCTGAGGACGAAAGGTATTGGAGTGCGCAGTAAAGAAAATAAATACGTTGAACGTTATAAAAGCTAAGGCTTTATTTAACACAAGAAAATTTTTTCATAAAATCAAAAAATAATTACAACCGAACTTATAATGCTGAAATTCCTGAGTGGGTTTCTTATTCCACAGATTTCACTTCCACTTGACAAAGTAATGCCGTCGTCTTCCTTTTAGGCAGATTCAAAGTAATATTCGCCGAAACTGTCGCTATCGTGCATTGGATAATATATAAAATATATAAAAAGCCTGCTGGTTCCTCTGGCAGTGACACTGAGAGCAGGAATCGAAGAACTGAAGTTCGTTCTGACTCTACCATCGTCTCACATCGTAAGTTTACGTTATAAGTAAGATAAGACTTCATCGCTAATGGCCCCTTATGTCTTTGAATGAAAACGTGACTCTTTTACTATACCAATGCGATTCTTATCGCTCGGAACGACAGACAGGCTCGCGACAGCCTTGTAGCTACGAATTAATTTGAGCGGCTATATGCCGGCACGCGTCCGAAATGGCAAATCGGCTTGGGCGGCTATATGCCGACACGCATCCGGAACGGTAAATCGGCTTGGGCGGCTATATGCCGAAACTCGTCCCCAAAGCATTAAAGTGGCTAAATACGCCAAGTGCTCGTTCTGAGCGTTTGAGACGGCTACGTTATTTTGCATTATTTTTCTATGAAATCCCCGTTTTGCCATCAATTTTACAACTGTTTACTATAAGAATTTGCACTTTTAGGAAATCCATATTTTTTTAATTTTTTTGGCCCTAACCCTAAATGGAATTTTTAAAAGTCTTGCTCTTGAATCCGTCCTTTCTGGATCTATATGGTATGACTTGTTAAACCAAATTACTTTTAGGTTTTATATACAGCGGTCAAAAAACATATTCGACATGAGTAATAAAATTTATTATTTCGTCAATAAAAAACTGTTAAATGTTAAACTTAACAAAAGGAAGGAACACAAAGTTTTATTAAGGAACCAAAATGTAATATTCAATACAAAAAATGAGATTACAAAACAAAAATGTAAAAAAAAAATTCATGACTTAAAAAATAAATAACAAGAAGCAAGCAAAAAAAGTATTCGACATTGGTAACATTTTTAAAATGTATTAATGATACTACAACTTTAGTAGCGAGTTGCTTTTCTTTGTTGGCGTATGACCTCTCTCAAACGATCTGGTTCTTGTATGAAAACTTGCGATTTCGGATTTTTTTTTCCAAATGACTCCAAAGGTGTTCAATTGGGTTAAGATCTGCGGACTGTGGCGGCGTTTTTATTATTTTTGGACAATTATAGAGCAGCCAAAGCTTTGTATTAATCGCGCTATGTTTGGGCTCATTGTCCTGAATTTAAATCTATTTGACAGACCCAATTTTTCTGCGCTTGACTGTAATAGTAAGCTGTAAATTTTGCTTTAGGAGATCAATATATGTATATTCGGTGGTCCATGATACCATCAATAAATGCTAAATTGCCAACACCTGATGCCCGCAGGTGCATCTCCATACCATAACACCACCTTCACCATGTTTCACCGTTGATACCATATTTTTTTCTTCCAATTCTGTGGTAGGCTTACGATACTCCAGAACTTTGCCATCACATCCAAAAAGGTTATATTTATTTTCGTCGGCAAAAATTACATCCATCCAAAACTCAATGGGCTTATTTACGTGTTCCTTCGCAAAGTCTAATCTTATCTTCCTATTTTTCTTCGAAATGTGTGATTTCTTTCTGGCGGATGGCGCATGGAAGTCATGTTTTCTTAGCATATTTTCAGTGAATTTTACCAAAATCGTGGCATTACTTTTCGCAGCTTTTCTCCCTTCCCGCACGATTCGCCGTTCATCTATTTCCGAAAGCTTGCGAGTTCGACCAGTCCTTTCCTTGTTTATCACAGTCTTTTCTGTTTTGAATTTTTTTATGATATACATATGAACAGTAGTTCTTGGCTTCTGAACAATTTCTGCTATGTTTTTTACGGTCTTTCGTAATTTGTAATGATGTATTATTAAATTTCTTACATCTAGAGAAGTTTCTTTGCTTTTACGTCCCATTTCCGTGATCACTTTTACAAAAATGAGTAAAACATGCTTGTAAATAATAAACATGAATTCTAACGGTATGTTTACCAACAACAACAACAAAAAATACAAAATACATATTCACTATAATAGAAAAACAACGGTTGTCGAATACTTTTTTTGCTTTGGAATTTGTGCGGTTCAAAAAGATGACTGAGTGTTAAAATGTGATATATTGGTTAATTTTATAACGGTATATTCTGAAATACTTACTACACAACGTTATATTAATCAGAAACTGAAACATTTTTAAAGAATACTAGCATTTTGAAACCAATTTTAAAAAATTACTCTTATGTCGAATAGTTTTTTTGACCGCTGTAGATATTGGTTAGTTTATATCTCTAGTCTGCAAGGTTTTGTAACCATAGGCCTAATAAAGGACATAAAATGAACTGTAAATGAAATAAGCCTAACCGAACAATTCTAGGTAGATGTAGATTTCTGTTCTCACTTACATACACAAGGTGGCTCAAAAGAAATCACCGTACCGGAAGATTTACAATTTTTGCGAAGGCAAAAGCAAGAAAGAAGAAGAAGAAGAAGACATTTATTTAAAAAAATATATTGCATGATTGATTTTGCGCCTCCTTGTAGAATAATTTTAGAATTGTTAAAAGCTGCAATATTTTTACAGCGTGCACTGGGTTTACTTTCCAGGTTCTTATACAAATTTTCGTTAGTCCTTCTATGTTGGAGGCGCATTCAAGGTGTTTTCAAAGCAGTTTCGTTTTGTTTGTGTTTCTCCAGTCTCTGCTGCATACGAGCATATATTGCATATGCCACTATACAGGTATGTGCGCATGTAGGGAAATATGTGTGTGTGATTGTACATTTTTATATTTGTGCATTCGCTTCGTGTTCTGCTCGAAGACATGCTCCCAAATTGAATATGAAATTTCCAAAGGAAAGTATATTCGGTTCATTCCCGTTTTATGGAACTTTTATGAACCAACAACAACAACAAGCTAACAACTTTTCACGCACAAAGCACCGCATTAAATTTATATGAGTGGGTATGTGTGCACAAGAATATCAACACATGTGTTGTTTGGATTGGCTTTACTGTACTCACAACAAAAATTCTACCAGCGTGGAAATCTGTTAAGCAAAATAAGAAGAAATTAAAATTGTTAATTAAAAGTGTTGGCAATTAATTTTTCATAAGCTTGCTGAGCCAAATATGGCTGAAAATATTCAATCACACTGCGGTCGATTTAGTCAGCATTTAAGTGGGGGGAGAGTTTCAAAAGCACTTATACACACACATATAAGCAAATGTTAAAATAAGAGCTCAAGTTTTTGCGGGCACTTTGCACTAAATGTAAGTTTGTAATTATGGAATATCATTTATATTCGTACACAGGTCTAGCCAGCCGTAGTTATGCTGATAACATAGAAATAAGAGGCAGACAAAAGTTTGACGTTACCCTAAGCAACAAAATTCAATTATATTTGAACAAATCAAAAAACAAAAGAAATATACATATATATGTATATACAAAAATGGTGCAACAAGTGGTAGTTGAACCCAAAACCAGCAAAAAATGCAATTCTATTATTCACAAATATAATCGATAATTACAGTTCGAGTACTTGCCAAAAATATTGAATATTAAAAAGAAACCAAATTTCGAGGCTTTAGATTTCATCAAGGATTACTCGAGCCATATTTGTACTTTAGACAATAAAACGATTCTATGCCAAGTAATTTGAACAATCTTTTTTTCTTACCGGCAATCATTTTTTTACGTCTGTAAATAGCCAGTGGTCACTGGGAGCTGTAATATTACACCACGCACATCCCAAAATACCGAAGCCATACACTCTCCAGCCGATTATTATGCTTTCGGGCGCTTTGGACGAGGTTCACCAGTTGCTGTCCACTCAGATGATGATGGCTTTGATTTCGGAGCAAAGTGATGGATCCATTATCACATATGAATGCAAAAATTTCGGTTTATTACGTTTAAACATGGCCAAACACTGCTCAGAATCATCAACACTTTCTTGTTTTGGATCAACAGTGAACAAATGCAGCACCCACTTTGAGCTTTCGGGTAGTCAAATGTTCAGGAAATATAAAGCCAACACGTTCCTTTGATATCTTTACGATGCCAGCTAACTCACGCAAATTCACTTTTCGTTCATTTTAAACGATTTTGCGGTTTATTTCAACTTTTTCAGCTTCATTAGGACGTCCACTGCATTGTGCATCATCGGTGTCCCTACGACCACGTTTGAAGTAACCAAACCGTCACCGAACCATGATTTAATTGTTATTTCTGATGCTTCCATTACTTCACTTGAATGGTATTTTTCCCATTAAGAAGCAGTGTAAAATTCAAATAAACAATTTTTTTCATCCATTGTTTCGACAGTAACAGAAGTGGCGTCACTCTTAGCACAATAACTCACGAATTAATGCACAGAACATCATGAAACAGTTCTTTGTTAAGGTTAGTACTGACTGAAAAGTAGGTGAAGGCAGTAAAACTAGTGCCACCTATGTATGTATTAGGTCCGGGACTTTCCAGCCCATATATTATGTTTTAATGTACATATATAACAGAGTTGAAAAGGTGTTTAATTTTTCCTGATCAATTTTGAGCGGGACGAAGTTCGAAGTTTGTTTTTGCTAATTTGAAGATTTTCGTATGGAGTTTTTCAAAGTCAAACATCTCCGATAAATTAAGATAAAATATTTTTTTTCCTTGTTCGCTCCTCTCGAGAGCACACGGCCTCGACGAGGCTTGTCTTGCGTTGGTTTCGCTAAACTATTTTGCTTTCTGACAGGGTAGTCTGCCGCTATAAGTCCTAAGTACTGGGAATGCCCAACTGTCGTTGCTTAGAAACAACGCCTTTTTACTGCTTGGAGCTCCATCTGTGTGTTACATTTTTCTTCCAGAAGGATTACACAGCTGCTTGAGGACTTCGCTAAAGTGGTTTGTCTGCGCTATTACCACGGCTGCCCGCTTCCTCTTGCTGACGCCACTGATGCAATTGTGTAACTGTGTGTTTTTCTTTGTTTTTTTTTTTACTTGCTTTAGCAGCCACAATGCAAAAAATGCGCTGACTATTGTGCGGGAGTAAGGATGGAAAGGATGAAAAGAAAAAGTTTTCGGGTTTGAAGAATGAATTTGAGGATTTTTTTAACTAGGAAAGTAGGTACATTTGTACAAGTGCGAGGACCGTGCTTTACGTGGAATTCGAACCTACAACCTCTCTGATGGCAGGCTAGAGCACTTACGCTAGACTATCGAAGCCGCATAATACTAAAAAATATATATATCTTCGAGCAGCAGACCAAAACGAAAGAAAGCTGAATCAACCAAACTCGAAATCTACCCAGAACTACCTACCGTCAAAAAAGATGATCCGAAATACATCACAATTAATTCTTTGGATGATAATAAACCGCTGACTTCTCTTTCATGCTTCGCTGTACACAAAGGTATTTTAGCCATAAGCAAGGAAATTAACAACATCACTGAGCTCCGCGATGGAAGCTTGCTATTACTCATCAAAAACATTAAAATTGCGGAAAAGTTTCTCGCTGCTAAATCCCTACCAGGAGTGTGTGAAATTAAAGCCAAACTACACGACAAACTCAACTGTGTAAAAGGAACCATATTTGCGCCATTTCTTTCGAATGTGACAGATGATGATATTATCGAAGGACTTAAGCCACATGGAGTTACATCGATATATAAATTTGTAAAAACAACAAACGGTGTATCAAACCCTACTGGGTGCATTCTTTTGTCTTTGGATAAATATAAATTAAAGGAAAAAATTGAAGTTGCCTGGAGAATTCTGTCCGTCCGTCCGTATATTCCTAACCCCATGAGATGTAAGTCCTGTCAAAAACTTGGACATACAAAAAAATTTTGCAAAGGTCTTCCAGTTTGTACTATTTGCAGTTTCCCCCCACATGACCAAAGCGAATGCATTAGAATATTGTGCGCTAATTGCGCGGGTGAACACCCATTCCACTCTAACATTTGCCCCAAATTCCAGCAAAGCAAAGAAATTCTTAAAATAAAAACCCTCGAAAAATTCACTATGCGCGAAGCAGTAAAAAAATATAAAGACCAAATCTCTATTCCTCACATCCCATCATCATTCGCTAATGTTATCAAATCAACAGCTACCATATCCAAAAACTTATCACCAACAGAAAACTACTTCAACAATACAATTTCTAACTTAGCACTAACAAAAAACAACGCTAACAATGCAATTCCTACAAACAATAACTTCACAATGCAAACTGCCACTAATTCTAACTTTGCTAATGTAATTAACACAAATATCGACTTAGCTTCCACATCTACCAACAACAATTCAATCTCTACAAACAACTTCCCAAAACAATATACTAATACGGAATTCGCTAATGTAATCAACACAAATATCGATTTAACTTCCAATTCTACCAACAACAATACAATTCTCCCCATCTCTCAAAACTTTAACTTCCATCCATCTTCTCTATTCTCTTCTTACAATCATACAACAACTAACGAAACAAACACAGAAAATCTAACTAACACCAACTATGATATCCCTCAGGACTCCGATAACAGTACAGCAAACATTCTCTCACGTTTTACAAACACTATATCTTCTCATCGCTCAATTATTAATTCTTCCAACTCAACAGCCGACTCATCTGATCACATACTTCCTCCCAACACCGCACACTTATAATACTTCCATGGACATATCTAACTCCTAATAATAGCATTACAACAAACACAACTTTTTTATTTATTTATTTTTTTCTTTTTATCTCCCTCCTTTCGCATTCTTATGTTAGTTTTATTACAATGGAATATCAACGGTTATTATTGTATAATAATTATATTGATTTAGAAATGCTTATTAAAACATACAACCCTTCAATTATTCTTCTTAACGAAACCCATCTACCATACAAGTCCGTTCCTCGTGCCCCAAAGGTTTGCATTTGTTATTGCCACAACATAATTCAAAATACGACAAGTAAACAGGGTGTCGCTATTCTGATTAAAAAAATATACCGCATAAATGCTATCCCCTCCCATCCCTCATCGCTTCCCTATCGTTAGAAATATTTTCTCCCAACAAAATTACGGTCATCTGTGCATACGCCCCTCCTGACCAACACTTTACAGCAAATGATTTCAATAACCACTTTCCAACATCAACACACCCATTTATCTTAGCAGGAGATTTCAATGCGTGGAATCCTTTTTGGGGATCGAATTTTGCAAACGAAAGGGGTCGAATAATTGAAGACTCAGTTCTTTCTTCAAACCTAACTGTCCTTAATGACGGTTCGCCCACTCACTTTTCTACGCACAAAACATTTACCCACATTGACATCACTCTCTGTTCGACTACACCTTCTACTAGCTCTACCTGGTACCTTATAGATGATTTACATAGCAGCGATTACTCTCTATAAGAATGAGCGCAGCCGCGAATCAGTTGATCGTTTTGACCACAAAACTGCTAGACGATCGCAATGCGGGTGAAGTCATCTATAAATTTAGCGTATGTAAGTTTGAGTCAAAAAAATGTCAAACCCTTTACTTGTTCTCCTCAATCCAAACCAAAAACGCTGCCTCGATAGCATCTGATAGAATAAGAAAGAAGTTAAAAAAATATATTAATAAGTTAATCTAAAATTTCCTGGAAGGAACATAAAAACCATCTGATTTGTCAACGCTACCTTTTGAGAGTGTATGTGCGCGTTATGCCAAAGAGTACAGGCTTTAGAGGGCAAATTGAAGTACTGCAGGCTTTTGGCTTTAACATTTACCATATGGACGAATAAATGCAAATGAGATGCCGACAGTCTCACTTACTCTCATTTAAATGGCAAATTCTTACAAGTGACTTTCGAAGGTAATGCGTCATCTTTCTCGGCTGGCTAACAAGCAGATGGTCTAATTGCTCGACTGCAACATGTTCCATTTACAGTTGGCGGAAAGGTTGAACGTAGAGAGTTCGCTGCCTAAGTGTGCGAAGTTTTCTAATGCCAAAGCTCACGTGTGACACAGGTAACGCTACCGACTAGGACTACAAGTCTACATATTTTTATTTAGAAATCTTCGTATTAGTTTTTTAATCTTTCTTAGTACTTCTCATGCTCATTTGAATTTTATTTTACATCGCAGACGTTGCGTTTTTCACCGATGGCTGCACATTCGAAAGCAATTTTCGCTGCATTCGCAGTACTTATAATGGCGTATTTATCGGTGTGCTCACTCAAAAGGGGCATTAAAGCTTCTACTTCGCATGCACACCCGCAATGGGAAAACACATTTTTATACACTTATATATCATACACAATGTATGCAGATATATGGAAACGTATGCACTAGGGTGGCCGATAATTCGGTTTTTAATAGAATCGAACTGATGGAAAAATGTACTGAATACATCGAGTCACATCCAGTCTGATGAAAACCTTCATTTGTTAGCTGAGCATTGAGACATACCCAGAATGGAGGGTTGATTGCTAACCTTAAGCAAAAATTGGAGATATTGGACGTACCGCGCCAATTTGTAGAATTAACTAACTTCTTCTCTTCTTGATTGGTGCGTTAGTTGGTCACTCCAAGTGAAGCCAAGTCCTTCTCCACCTGATCTTTCCAACGCATATGATGCCTTCCTATTCATTTTTCCATCACTTTCCATATCCACTGCTGTCAATGTGCAAAAGTTCAAAAATCTTCCGCAGAGTCTTTCTTTCAAACAGTCCAAGAGACGCCTCAAATTTTGTTATGGTCCAAGCTTCTACGCCATACGATAGGACGAGCATGATGAGAACCTTATAAAGTATTATATAAATTTTGTTTGTCTAATAAGTCCAATCAGTTGGTTGATGGTGAGCTTCAGCCTTTCACACAAAAAGTTCGCTAGAACCTTATGCACGATATTTAGATGACAGATTCCGCGGTAATTGGCACAGATTGCAGAATCTCTCTGCTAATAAATTGGGCAGAGCATACCTAAATTCCAAGCGACAGGCATGCTTTCATTCGACCAGCTCCTCGCTGCCATGTTCGAATAGCTCAACCGGCAGTTCGTCGGCTCTTGCGGCTGCGTTGCTCTTTAGCCGCGTTATCACTATTATCACCTCGTCATGGTCGGGTAGTGGAAAGACAGTCTCGTCGATAACGATTGGGGTATAGGAATCTTCACATTCTCTGAGACATGTGCAGTTGTCCTTATTGAGTAAGTTTGAGAAGAGTTTCCTCCATAATTTAAACATGCACTGGATGTCAGTCACCAGATCGCCATCCTTATATGACCTAAATACGAATATATATGGGCAATGACTTTGATATCGAAACCCACGCTTACTGTCGTGAGCCTCGTTGTGGTTCTTACAATGCATTGATTCATTTCACCTACGCCGGAAGATTATGTACAGCCTACAATGGCTACTAGAGAATCCGTAAAGATAATAATCAGCGCCTTTCATTTAATGGGTTGTCTTTATAAACTGAATTATTTTTAAAAATTAAAAAAAAAAGAAAGTAAACTATTATCAGTCTTTTTCGATAATAGAAAATCGCCGGTTTTATTCGAAAGCCTCGGGTGAGTACGGAGTAGTAGCGACGGTTTCTGGCTCAATCTCACGAAAGACTTGCTCCTTTCGTGTTAAGGGCGGTAATCGTTAATAAATTGTTCGTAGGGTGGGTTATAGCGTTTGCTTTTTGAACCACCTATTTTTTTGAGAATGTTAACTCAAATGACATGTTAAATGTGTTCATAATTTACTTAAAGGTTTGACATTTACGAAATGGGTCGCTATATGCTTGAACAAAATTGGGAAATATTGAAAACCTATTTCCAAAGTGGTGAGCATTCTTCTTCTTTTCTGATTTTCACATCGGTGGTTACGTCAATAAGCAAAATTGTCGGGTTTGGGCCTTAGAAAATCCACACGTTACTGTAAAGAAGCAAATGCATCCACAACGAGTCACTGTTTGGTGCGGTTTTTGGTCTGGCGGCATCATCGGGCCATTTTTTTTCGAAAATGAGCGAGGAGCCGCGGTTACAGTAAATGGCGAGCGTTGCCGCGACATGCTCAACGAGTTGTTTCCAAAAATTGAAGAGGTGACATTTGGTTGACAGGATGGTGCAACTTGTCACACTGCCAAAGTTACACTCGAACTTTTGGCTACCGTTTTTGAAAACCGAATAATCAGCCGAAATTCCGATATCAATTGGCCGCCTCGGAGCTGTGATTTAAGCCCGTTGACTATTTTTTGTGGGGAGCCGTTAAGGACAAATGCTATGCTAACCATCCAGAGACGATTGATGCTTTAAAACACGAAATCGAAGTTGCCATTCATGAAATTGGAGCCCAAACAATCGAAAATGTGCTTAAAAATTGGGCCTACTGTAAAGCCAGTCGTGGCAGTCATTTGAACGATATTATTTTTCATTCATAAATGACAATGTTCAATCTTCAAAATAAAAAAAAAGTTTGAAAACATATTATTCGTTTTTTTTTATAGCCGATTCAAAAAGCAAATTTTACATGGCCCACCCTGTATAACCTCGGCGTCAAATTATAATTCCGATGGGGCCAATTGGCACCGCTAAGACGACTGATAACACTATAGTCGAACTTGGCACACAAAAGATCAATGACATGGGCTGCGTGAAATGGCGTGGCAGCCTGTTGAAACTGAACATCGTTCAAGTCCAAGTATTCAATTTTTGGCTACAAAAAATCGTGCATTGTGGCTCTGTATGGTAACACCAAAATGATGTTTTGAATAATAATTTCAAAGAAAAATTAACCGATGACGCAACCGCTCGAACATCCACTTAAAGTCTCACTCCCTAAAGGTGCATTTGCTTCACGACGATTACGTACGGACTTTTCGATACTCAGATGCAGCAGATTTGCGGCCGAAATGAAAATGTGTTTCATCAGAAAATATTATTTTTTCTTCTCTTCAATAAATGCACTATTTGGGCTGCACATAACTCTTTTTTTTATTAACTTCATTATTTATTGATTCTGAATTAACATTTACAATATTTGGGAACTTATTTAAAAATTAATATTAATTCCAGCGTAGCTTATTAAAAAAAAAAAAAAAATACTTTAGACTGAAATCTCTATAGTATTTTGATATTTGAGTTGGCCGCAGTACCCCATAGCTGAATGTCGTACAAGAGATTTTGTTATGTAGCGGCAATTGGGATTTTTTGTTTAGTAACTAAAGAGAGAAGTAAGTTTTAAACCAACATATTTTCCGTTGGTGAGAATGTGAGCTTTCCGATTGAGTTTTGTGTCCATATGAATGCCTAAATAGTTAGATTCGTTGGATTGTGGGATCTCGTTGATATTGAGCTTTACTGGAGGGCAGTGTTCACGTCGGGTTATAAAGGTTACTTGCACCCGACTTATTCTCATTCGCTTTAATTCGTCAATTTGGTAGCCATTGGGTAATGTCATCGAGGCAATCGTTTGCAATTTTAGAGACGCTTTTTTCGTGACTTTATCTACAGCTAGGGCAGCTGTATCATTGGCAAATGTCCCGATTAGGGCACCTGATGAGGCAGGCAGATCATGCGAGAGTAACAGGTCTTGAGGCACAAAAGCATTTATTTTGTGGAGATTGGTTACTCATCGGCTTGCTTGAGAAAACAAAATGTCTTTCTACAAGATAATTGCTTATAAAGTTATGGAAATTTTTGGAAGATATTTTTTTGCCTTGTATATTACGCCGCTATGCCACACTCTGTCAAAAGCTTGAGAGATGTAGAGAAAAGCTGGTGTGTAAAGTTTTCTACGTTCAAAAGGGTGATTTAGATATTCAACGAGACGGTGCACCTGTTCAAAGGTGCTGCGTTGCTTACGGAAACCAAATCGATGTTTGGGAATCAACTGATTTTTCTCAATTGCGGGGGATAATCTTTTAAGAGATAAGATTTCCTTTAGTTTGCGTGTTACCGGGAGTACTATTATTGCGTGGTTTGATATGGGATTATTTGATATACTGTTCTCTAGGCAGGGCTAGTTTACTGGGACGGCAGCCCTTGGTCGGGGAAAAACCCGAGTAATACCGGTAACGTAGAACCGACTGTCATGGCAATGTGGTATTCTTTGACTTCTCCTCTGGTTTCCACCAAATTGACTTTGCAAATAAGTTTGCAATATTTTTAAAAATTGTTCAATCAATCATTTCATTTTCAGCTACAGTGCTGTAAAGGAATATCACTCTACGAGCATTTAAATTCTTAATGAAATTTGCCACGCTCAGATACCTTAAATTGAGGTTAAACAGCAATCCTCTTCAAACAAAAAAAAAAACAGTAAAAATAATAAAATTTAAAACTGTAATGCAAGTTTTCACGCTCTGGACAACATAGGCGTTGTCGAAAGCTTGATTGAAAATACTTGATGCTTTCCATTTCAATTCAACCGGGCTATTCGGGTCATGTTCTTCGATTTCGATGTAACTCAAATATGTTGCTCTCTGGTCAAAATAATGAGACACGTATTTTTTTGTTCGCCCGACAAAATTTTTTTTCAAGAGTTATCGGCAATTTTGTTTTTCGGCTCAAAATCGATTTTTTTTTATTATATAAGAAAACTTTTTTTTAAATGTCCATAACTTAGTCAAAAATGAACCGATTTTAATAATTCTGGGCTCAAAATGATCGTCATTACTTACACGAGCGAGTTCATCTAGAAACAATTGCAAAAAAGTAGTTGAAAAGTTTTTATTTAATATTTCAATATTTCAAAAAGTGTATTTTTTTTTTATAACTTTTTCCAAATCAAGAGGACACCTCAAACTTCAATTGAGCTGAATACCCAGTAGCTAAAATGAGTTGTTTTTGAGTAATGAATTTTTGAGTAAAAAACTTGTTTCGCACTTTTTGTTTTTTGGAAAATAAAAAATTTTCAACAACTTTTTTGCAATTGTTTCTAGATGAACTCGCTTGTGTAAGTAATGACGATCATTTTGAATCCAGAATGATTAAAATCGGTTCATTTTCGACTAAGTTATGGGCATTTACAATAAAAAAAATTTTTCTTATATAATTAAAAAAATCGATTTTGAGCCGAAAAACAAAATTGCCGATAACTCTTAAAAAAAATTTTGTCGGGCGAAAAAAAAGATACGTGTCTCATTATTTTGACCAGAGAGCAACATCGAAATCGGAGAACATGACCCGAATAGCCCGGTTGAATTAAAATGGAAAGCATCACTTTATTGAAAAACAAAAGCTAAGATTTCCATGCATTCCGAAAATTCGGTAGCCCTAATACTTAAAATGCATTTATCGCTAACACTGCAGCCGGAGCACTTTAACGAAGGGCATTGCATCTTCGCACTGTTGCTGCTGATGTATTTCTGGTACAGAAAAATTGTTTTCAATAAAAGTTTTGGTCTTTATCGAATGAATAAACTTTAACGACGCTCCATGGACTTGTCGCATAGCAGCATGCCGAGGTGCTGAGGTGCCGTAAAAGAATATAAAATATATAAAAAAATTATTGTGCAGAGGTCAGCAGTTATGTTAACCTAGTTTAGTGGGTTGTGCATGATTCCATTGTAATTTTTATTGTAGTTGTGTTTTTTTTTTGCTGATTTCTCATTACCAGTTGTTTGCTTGTTGTTTATTGTTCCCATTGTTATTGCTGCTGTTGCTGCTTGTAACTCGGTTGTTCTACAAACAAATACACAACTTTCTCACACAGTGCACAAAAAGCGCCAGCGACAATTGTAACCAAATATTTATAAAAAGAGCAACAACAACAGAGGCAATAACAAAGGAAGCAGACAAGCAAGCAGAAGGCAAGCAATAAACCCAAAAAATAGTTGAGCGGGCATTTAACTGACCGCCTCGTTTGTTGCTCTTACAGCTGCCAATTCCTGAAAGGCGCCGCATGGGCGGGCATTTATAATGATTGGAGGAGAGAGAGAGAGTGAGAGAGTGTGTGTGTGTGTAAGAGAAGGAGTGAAAATGTCGTGGCAATTTTGCGTTGCTTAACTAATTATTTTAATTCGTTAACGTAGCGACTTCTGCAGCCACCCAAATGAGGCTAGTTGCTGCCGTCGCCACAATTACCAGTATCAGCATCGCCATCATCACCACGAGCATTACCAGTACCATCAGCAGTGCTCAATCGCAGCTGTTACCACCACTTTTTGCGGATAAGAAAATTTAAAGCTAATTTGAAATAGTTGCTTCCTCCTCACTTATCGCAAGCAGAAAGGCAAGCCTCGTTATTCCTGGAATTTTAAATGGTTATTTCATTGTTGCTTTTGTTTGTACTTATACTATTATTTGGTAGGAATAGTATTTTATTGGATGGCCATTCACCGCCAGTCACAAGCAATAAAAACAAAAGTTAGCCAAATGTTGTCGTGCGACCAACTAAGTTCTCAATTGCATTAGTATTAGTGGCGACTGAGCCCACATTTTCATGCGGCTACTTTTATTTTCTCTCTTGCCCGATTTATATACAGTGGCGAACGAAATCTATTGGACTAATTATGCAATTTTTTAATAGTCAAAGGGATCTTTTTAGAATAATAGGTTTCTCTGATTTCTGGAAGAATACCAAGCTCGTTTCGCAGATTCATTTAACTTGTTTTTGTCCGTATTACCACTCTCTTTGCCCATCCTGCTCATTATTTCACAAAGCTTTTTTTTGTAAGATTAAGGTCCGGAGTGTTGTAACTGAACGGGTTTATGGTTGACTTCCACACGGAAGAGCGCGGGTTCAAAACTTCGAGCGTCAAACACCAAATAATAGACAAGGTTTTTTCTATTAGCGATAGCCCCTCGGCACACAATGGCAAACATCCGAGTGTATTTCTGCTATGAAAAAATTCTGCCGTTCGGGGGCGAAATAAATATGTATGTAGGTCCTTCCATTTGTGAAAAAACATAAAGACGCATCCAAAAGTACGAGAAGCTCGACCAAATACCCAGAAAGAGTGGTACAAGGTCCGACCGTTGAGCCGTATTTCACTCCTCATGAGGAAGCATTACACTTTCGAGAAAATTTTTGATCATAAATTAATTTATTCGATGTAGGAGTTCAATACGGCCGCCGTGGCCGAATGGGTTGGTGCGTGATCACCATACGGAATTCACTGAGAGGTCGTTGGTTCGAATCTCGGTGAAAGCAAAATTAATAAAAACATTTTTCTAATATAATAGCGGTCGCCCCTCGGCAGGCAATGGCAAACCTCCGAGTGTATTTCTGCCATGAAAAAGCTCCTCATAAAAATATCTGCCGTTCGGAGTCGGCTTGAAACTGTAGGTCCCTCCATTTGTGGAACAACACCAAGACGCACACCACAAATAGGAGGAGGAGCTCGGCCAAACACCTAACAGAAGTGAACGCGCCAATTATTTAATTTTTTTTTTTTAGGAGTTCAATACTAAATAAAAAATAATAAAAAATGAAATAAAAGAAAACAGCTCCACACCATTATGCTTTGCTTAACTGTATCTTAACAATTTGATGGATCGAAGCGCTTATTTCGTGGCTGGCGAAGTGTTTTTTCTTTCCTCCGGAATATTTCAAAATGAATTTGGAGCCATAAGGAAAAAGTGAATTTGTCTACCACCTCAAACCAACTGTTTGCTGTGTTTGCTTCAAAATTGAAAACGTTTTAATTGGGTTTTTCTTGAAATCAATGACTTTTTAGCTGCCTTAGTCCACCTGTTGCTCTTCTTTGCCCAATTCTGCAGCTCACTTCGAATCTTAGGGCTCTAACTACGCGTGCTGCCGGCTTATCTGGATGCTTCTTAAATTCTTTAAGTAACCGAGAGTCTTCTGGTCGTACCGAAGCTTAAGGATGTCCTCCTTGATGAGATGTCATGGCTCCATTTGCCCTGGGGGTAAGAAATTTAGAAATTTGGGGTGTATGGGCGTTTTAGAAATCTGAAAATGCAGCTATCAGCATTCTATAAGGTGGGCCATGTAAAATTTGCTTTTTGAATCGGCTATAAAAAAAAAAAATAAATTAATATTTGTTCAATTTTTTTTTTTTTTTATTTTGAAGATTGAACATAGTCATGTATGAATGAAAAATAATATCGTTAAGCACATTTTCGATTGTTTGGGCTACACGTCGGATTTGGAGGTGAAGAATTTGTGTTTATATGGAAATTGCTCCACAAGTGAAACTTCAAAGGCGCCATGTGCCATTCGGTACAAAAGGAATTGATGATGATGACGGTTTTCTAGAACTTGGTTATTATGAAACCTGCTGTTAATTTTTTAATGAAAACTTTTTGCCAATGCCCTTTTGAGATATGTCTTCATAATTTTTTCAATTGAACTGGATGTTTGCATATAGCCACAATCACTTTTTTCCCAGGTTTTTAAGGAAATATTTAACAATTTAATGGGGCACACATTTTTCACTCGCTTCAGCTTCATCACATAAAATCTTACTACGAATGCTCAAGATACGCATTACACACAGAATCATTTATAAATAACGGTACTTTCGTCTTCGTTACTACGCTAAATTGCGATGAGTCCAAGACGAATTCATTAAAAGGTAGTAGGTAGCGCTAGGCCAACAGCAACGTTTTGTACGTAGAAATGTCACCACAGAAGAAAGTAGAAAAGAAAAAGAAAGGGACGAACTATGTTGTAAAGCCGACATGAAGTTGGAGCTAGAAGCATACGACGATAGTGCGAATGGAACAGCTTTCCGTCATTGCATTTTAGGTCTACATCCGGATGAACCCAGCGAAAAAAAAGCAAATCAACTGGTCTAACGATACCACCTTTAATAGACTTGCCTTCGCTGACTTCAATATATTTTGTCGCCCAAGTTGTCTCATTTTTGTTTGGTTGTTTGAAATTAAGAAATTTTGTTTTATAATAATTTAAATCGCTTTCGATTAAGAAGAATAATTATTAAGCTTACTATTAATTCTAATTTTTTAAGTTAATATATATATCAATAAGTATGCATTTATAGTCATTTCAATATGTTTTCTACGACACTGTACATATCTACGACTACTGCACGAATGTATGTGTGTGTGTACCTTTGCTTGAACGAGCAATTTGCTCGTAAATTTTATTACCATCTGGCCGCGAAACTTGCTGATGTGGCCATGTAAACACGTGCAAATGCCCATTTTATGAATCGTGTTGGTGATAAACTCTGCTTCCAAATGTCGGTTTGCCAGATTCTTAGGTTTTACAACGCGAACATATTTAAAATTTATAGATTTTTGCAGAAGTGAGTGCTGCAGGCTGGCTGGTGGACTGATAGTATACGTGCAACAAAATATTTTAAAGAGCGCTGGGCTTTTTGGTAAGTTTATGAAAAGGATAACCAGCGCAAACTTCGATTGAGGTAAAAGAAATAAATGTTTGCTATGCGTGAAGCGATATTTCATCAAAGTTATGTAATGTAGCCGAATGGGTTGAGAGTGCTTAGGTTCAAATCTCTCTCGCGCAGGAAACAGCATAATTATAGAGTAAAGTTTTTTCTAATAGCGGTCGCCCTACGTCAGGAAATAGCAAGCCTCCGAGTGTATTACTGCCATAAAGAAGCTCCTCATAAAAATATCTGCCGTTCGGAGTCGGCTTGAAACTGTAGGTCCCTCCATTTGGGGAACAACATCAAGTCACCCACCACGAATAGGAGGAGGACCTCTGCCAAACACCTCACAGAAGTGTACGTGTTGAATTCATATGCGACGAGACTCGATAAAATGGGAAATTTTTTATCAATAACACACAATGAAATTTTTCGAAAAAAAAATTGTATAATTTTCTTCTTAGTCAAAGACATTTAAGTATGTATGAAACACAATATCAATTAAGGGCTTACTATGACGTTTGGGCGGTAAGTCTTTTATACGAGTAAGACGTATGATTTTGATACTCAACTTTGAAATCGCGTGAGACTTTTTCCGTAACCCCAGAGAAAGAAGTTGAATGGTGTCAAATCGCAAAATCTCGAAAAACTTCAACTCGTTATTTCGTGAAGAAATTCATCCGGAGAACTTCCTTCGCAATAAGTCCATTGTTTCATGCGCTGTGTGGCTAATCTCACCTCATTCAAGTCATAAAAAGTTGGTTATCATGTCACAATAAAAAGTTCATCGTTTACCATAACTATGATGCCACCATTTTTTTCGAAGAAATACGGTTCGACGACTGCGTCTACCTAAAAATCTCACATAAATAGTGACTTGTTGTGGATGCTTAGCTTTTTCTTTAATGACATGTGGATTTTCGATACCCCCAAATGGAGTAGCTTTGCCGATTTATAGACTCAGATGGTCATTAATATTGACCAAAAAATCTTCGAATTCTTAAAATGCATCTCTCGCAAGACGACTGTTTTAATAAAACATTTGGATCACTCTTCCGCGTTCTTCAAATGAGTATCGTTCCATAATTAAGTTTGCAAAGTCTGAGGCTGTCTAAAAAAAACAAAAATTTTAAATAAAAATAAAAAGAGAATTCCACATTACAATTAAGTGATATCAAAGATCTGCAGCCACCTTGAACCAACTTATACAGGAGAATTAATATAATATAGAAACTTTGACATCTGAGAGAGCTGATATCTTCTAACTCATTCAAATATTTTTCTACCAAAAATGGTAAATCTGCGTCAGAGACACAGAAGGTGCCAATTCGTCTCCTCCTCTTTCTTATAAGTCATGTGCCTGCACGCCTTGCCTAGCGTATCTGCCTGTGTATCTGCATAGCCTAGCCTAGCGTATCTGCCCGCCTAGCCTAGCGTATCTGCCCGCCTAGCCTAGCGTATCTGCCTGCGTATCTGCATATAACAGTGCCCCGCTATAATATAAATGTGCTTAGGCTATGCTTATTTTGACTTAGCTGAGATTCTGTGCGTCTAGCATAGAAAGTCAACCGCAATTGTAGGGCGTTTATACAGGTGGACTCAATACGCCATCTTTCATTCGCTGCTCTTACAATTTTCATAAATTTAGTAGGGTTACCCCAAGTCTGTAAGGGTATGCCTATGTCAGGGTATGCCTCATCAGTCAACTTGGTGCCCAGTCTCGCTAGTTTATCGGGCCTGCAGTTCCCCGCAATGTCGGAATGGCTAGGAATTCACGTTATCTTTGGGTGAAATGACGAACTCTCTCGTTAAGAGATGTGTGGTATCGCTTGGCTACCTTGGAGGTTGTCGACTGCTTTGTGAGTGACGTTATCGCCGCCTAGCTATGAATGAAAATACAGATATCATCTCCTGGTCACAGCTTTTATTATTGCCATCAGTTCAGCCTAGAAAACTCTGCACTAGTCGGGGAACCGAGAATTGAAGGACATCCCTAGATGTTCGCAATATACACCTCCTCCCACCTTACTCTCGAGCTTCGGTCGATCTGTGTATATGTCTTACATCGTCCCGTTTCCACTCTACCTTTGAGGATAAAAGAGTTGTGAGGGTTCTGATGGCAGTTGTCAGTTAGAGTTTGTGGTCAATCAGTACGGTAGTCTCTGAACTACCAGTTAGGAGTTTAGCGTGGCCGTAGCTCATGCTTGACTTGCGTAAGGTGATCAATCTTATTGCCGCACTGCTAGCGATATATTTTGCTTGCAGATCTATTGGAAGGAGGTTTCGATGGCTTGGTTGACATTGCGCAGGTTCTGAGAACAGATGCAACTCTTTGATGCTTGTCCGCCCTTTTAATATTCTTACCCTTCTCCAGGGCATACCACCGCATTACAATAACATAGTAGAGAATAGGCTTAACTACCACTATGTAGAAACAATATTCTAATAGAGAGCTTCATTCTGGGTTCTATCCCCTATGTTTTTCCAATTAACCTGGTTTAGGAGTACACGCTTTGCGGGACAATGCTTTGCGTACTCTATCTGCAACTACCCCCAACCTGCAACTATCCCCAATTTAGCTTCTTGTTCAGCATATTTAGCCCTTTCCGTTACTCTAAGTGGTTTACCCGCTAAGGATAAGAGACAAAAATGGAATAGGTATGTTTCAGATCAGGAATCTTAAGTCTCCTGTTAAAATGCATCAGATCGGTTTTCTCCGCATCTACTCCTAGTCCTCAATTATTACACCAAAACGACGTTTGTTGACAGAGGTGTAGGAGCGTAACTATCTGATGCTCATCTGCTTTTGGCTTTGCATCTACGGAAACACTGTGCCTATATTTCGAAATATTCAATTGACCACTTAAAACTATATTAGCTCCCCCCTTAAATAATTTTATTTCACTGAAGTCGCAAGAATACCGGCAGCAGTTGTTTAATATTCACAAAAATCGAGAGATTGCATATAAGTCTGAAACTGGACTACAATCGACTGTGCGGATCTTCCAATGCGAGTTAAATCGAAAAAAGTTGCCCTCGTACGAAGCAACGTAAAGCAAATGCTCCTTATTTTTCTGAAACAATGAGATATGAAGTCTTTTTGCCACCCAGCAACGTAGAACAGTCAATTTTGAATAGAGCACCAGCATTTGTTTGTCGGGAATGTTCGAGAAAGCAATCGCAGAAAACGAGTCATACACAAATTTGTTTTTTTTTTGTTTTTGGTGGGTGAGGTAGGGTTCAAAATGCCTTTGCACTTACAGCGACCGTCGTGTACTGCGTCGTGTGGTGTGGCCACTAAAACGATCCCTCCTCTCCTTCTGGGGAGACACCCTTTCCGGAACTATGTCCTATATTACTTCGGGAGGGCCCAGATCGGCATCCATAAAGGACCAATTCTATTCACCCACGTCTGGGTCCACCATATTTGTAGCCTGCTTTCATGCTATAGGCTCGTCTTTTTGAGTCTCTATCTGTGCGGCTTCGCTTTGTTACACTGTGTCGAGATCAATCTTTTTTTTCGTAGTACGTCCTCGATGTATTTCTTTACCGCGTTCCAGCTGTCCACGCGATCGGGCATTTTGCTGATTATGTTGCTCGGTGTGATGTCGCCAATCTGCTCCCTCAGAGCATTTCTTTCCTCGAGCCATCTGTTACAACTAAAGAACGTGTGTTCAGCGTCATCGTTCGGTGCTTCGCATTATAAGCACTTGGAATAGGTTACCTTGCCCATGCGGCATAGGTAACTCCGGAAGTATCCGTGGCCCAAGAGGAACTGAGTTAAGAAGTAGTTCACTTCTCCGAAGTTCCTTTGGACCCATTTGTCAATTGATGTAATAAGTTTCGCCATCCGTCTTCCACTCGGTTCAGTGTCCAATCGGCTTTGCCACCGCAGTCTGGTTTGGCGCCCCTGCTCTGGGAAGCTGGTGATGACGTGTTTCTTCTTTGAGTCCCATGTATCCATTCGTTCCCAGACCATGAAGTCTGTGGGTATCTGACCGCTGATCACGAAAATTGCAGCGCAGTCGGCTGAAGCAACTGTGAGTGCCGCTGTTCGTTGCACAGCCTCCAGTGCTTTGCGCTTGGCTTAGTAGTTTAGCACAATTCCCCATACTTCGCTTCCGTACCGGAGAATAGAGCTTGCGGTTGCCATAATTAACTTTATTTTTCCCTGTGTTGGCCCACCGATGTTTACCATTAATCTACTTAGCGTACCCGTGACCTTTGCTGCTTTGGTAGCCGCATGCCGTATCTGGGTCCAGAAAGTAAGCCTGCAGTCAAGTTGAATACCTAAGTATTTTACTACTTTTTAGGTCACTAAGGACGTGTCGCCTATTTGCATGCTAACCTCGAGTGGCATGTGACCTCGTGTCATAAGGATGACTTCGGTTTTATGTTTGGTGAGTTCCAGGCCGTGGTCCTCAAGCCATATTTGCGTCCTTATCATGACTTGGTTCACCTTCCTTCTAGCGTCCTCAGTGTCCCGAGCTGGTATGATCGCACTATATCCTCCACGTATCCCACTAAATATATATCTTCTGGCATTTCTATGCTCAATATCTCATCGTAACTCAGATTTCAGAGATCGGGGCCGAGAATAGATCCCTGAGCTGCGCCAGACGTTATCGCTTTTATTTTCTGACCATCTGATGTGTCGTACAGCAGTTCGCGCTCGCCCAGGTAGCTCTGGAGAATCTTTAGCAGGTATGCAGGTATTCGAAACCTTTCTCGTAGTGCCTTTATAATGTCTCTCCATCGTAGGCTGTGAAAGGTGTTTTGTACATCAATCGTTGCCAGGACGGTAATGCGGTCGGGTAGTGGCGTTTGCGTTGAGCGCTGCTTACTATCTCCTCTATTGTGCCAAGGGTTGATTTTCCGCATAGGAAATCGTATTGCCTTGCTGACAATCCTCCTGCCCTCTAACAAACTCTGCTAGTATACGCTATATAAGTTTCTCAAACAATTTCCCGCCGCTGTCCAGCATGTTAAGCGGACGCTAAGCTGACGGTTGCGCTGGATCACCCTTACCCTTACTGATCAGCATCAGCTTCTGTATTTTCCACAGCTTAGGGAAGATGCTTTGAGCAATGCATGCATTGTAGACGTCGAGCATCACATCTGGTCGGCTTTCAGCCAGAAGTTTGAGTGCTTCAGCTGATATGCCATCTGGGAGCTTTGTTTCTTTTGAGGCTTCTTCCCGCGGTTTTAAGCTCTTACTCGGTGAAGGGTGGGAGTATCTCGCCACCCAGGGGATTTCGGTCCCCGCACAGCATAGGGTGCGTGGGCAACAGTCTTTCCACTATTTTGCTGATAGCATCACTGTCTAGATCGAGTCACACACATGCAAGTGAACTTTTGAATATTAAAAATAACGAATTGATGAGTTATTTTTACGTAGGGTTGGTATTCGGCACACAATTATTTGTTTTTACTCTTATTATCGCTGAAGGGTGGTTAAATTTCAAGGGCCGATTCTGAATGTGAACCACACCTAAACTTCAACGACACCGTTGGACTTCTTTCTTTGGAGTTATTTAAAAGAAAAAAAGTACGTCGATAAGCCAGCAACAATTCAAGAGCTAAAGGATGAGATAATTTGGCACATTAATGACTTAGAACCTCAATTATGCCTCAGCGTCTACGAAAATTTGGACCGTCGGGTGGAGGTGTGCCGCCGAGAACGCGGCGGGCATTTTGCCGATATTTTGCTCTATACGTAATTCATTGCTCTTCATAATGAAGAGAAATGAAAATAATTTTCTAAAAAAATTGTATTTTAATAGGTCTATGAATAAGTTCGTGCGGTTTTTTTTCGAAATTTGAATTTCGGATCATTCCCATGGCTTTTAAACGTTTGGAAATGGTTGATTGATCAACTCCCAAAGTTTTTGCAACCTCTTCTTGCGTTTGAGCCGGATCTTGATCGAGCAATTCCTCCAATTCGGTATCCATGAACTTTGGCGGCGCGGCCAAAATCACCACTTTTAAAGCGTGCAAACCACTTCTGGCACGTTCGCTCAGCTAGAGCATGCTCACCATAAACTTCCACCAAGATGCGATGACTTTCGGCTGCTTTTTTCTTCATATTAAAGAATTCCCCGCAAAAACACATTATTTGGCACGAAATTCGACATTTTCAAGTGTGGTAAAAATATTGTTGTTTACGCTTCAAATAAAAAACTTATACTGACGTTTGTGCCTTACGACAGTAGCTCTCCAATGAATGTTTGGAAAATATAAAATCAACACCGGCCCTTGAAACTTAACCACCTTTTATATATTGCAGGGACATGAAGGGCATGAGGGGAATGAAATGGCTGATGACCTCGCAAAACAAGGAGCAAATATGCAACTTACTGGTCCTGAGCCTTTCTGTGGACTCATGAAAAGCCACATTAATGAATTCCTCAGGAAATGGGAAGAAAGGAAATTTGCTGCACACTGGCTAAATTGTGCCGGTCCCAACAAAGGAATATCAGACAAGCTACTCTCACTAAACAGAGTAGATCTGCGTCTTCTAACAGGATACCTCACAGGTCACTGCAACCTGAGGTATCATTTAAATAACATTGGTCTATCAGAGACCAATGTCTGCCGCTTTTGCGAAATGGATATAGAAAGCTCAGAACATGTGCTTTGTGAATGTCCTGCGCTGGGCAGACAAAGACTTCACCACCTTGGTGGTATCGTAGTATCTCCATGTAATCTTTGGAACAACAAACCCACAATAGTGCTAAAATTTATAAAAAGCCTTAAACTCTAGGGTTACAAAATAGGTCTTGCACAATAGATCAACTCTGGTCGCAGTGCGTAATGGCCTTCTAATAATAATAATATTGCAGCTATGTCACTTGAATACCTATATCATATGGCTCTAGGTTTTCTAAAAAATTTACTTAAAAAATTAAAGAATATATAAATTATTTTTGCTATTTTCATTGAAAAATATTAAAATATAAAATATTATAACCTATTTATAACAGGTGGTGCTAAAGTAATCCTCCTATCAGAAAATGCTATACATTTTCGGATTGGCCCCTAATGTCAGTTCTGTTTTGACATTTGTGTAGTAAATATGTACATGCGAAATACACGTTAATAAACAATGTTACGCTACACTGCTTCAGAACGCGGAATATTGCTGACTATTTATTTGACCAATAATCGGTCGGTGACTTTGACACAACGTGAATTTCGTCGCAGATTTCTTCGCCGTCCAATGCGTACTGGTAAAACACTGCGACGTTTAGCCGCTCGTCTCGAAGCGACTGGCACAACACGAGATGCTGCCGGGCGTGGCAGACCCCGGAGTAGCCGTTCTGCGGAGAATATTGCTGCTGTAGCCGAGGATGTCATGGAAGCGCCGTCGACATCGACCAGACGACGTGCCACGCAAATGGGTATCAGTCGACGGTCTTTACAGCGAATTTTGGTACAAGATTTGAAGATGTTTCCGTACAAAGTCCAGATGGTGCATCAGCTGTTAGCTGCTGAACGCCAATCGCGTCTAACATACGTTCAAGCCATCCTTAATCACCACCAAGAGGAAGATGATTTTTCATCAAAAATAATCATGAGTGATGAGGCCCATTTCCATCTTAGCGGGTACGTAAATAAGCAAAATTTACGCTTCTGGGGCACTGAAAATCCGCGTGTAACCCACGAAGAGCCATTACACCCGCTCAAAGTCACTGTATGGTGTGCTGTTTTCGCTGGAGGAGTCATCGGACCTTTTTTCTTCGAAGACGTCGCGGGCTAAACGGTTACTGTGAATGGTGAGCACTACAGAGCAATGTTCAACTCGTTCTTTTTGCCGCAACTTGATGAATTGGGATTGGAAAACATGTAGTTCCAACAGGACGGTGCAACGGCACACACTGCACGTGCCACAAGCGATATGCTGAAGAATGCATTTCCCGGGCGCCTAATCTCCCGTTTTGGCGATTCGCACTGGCCAGCAAGATCGCCTGATTTGACCGCTCCATACTTCTTTTTGGGGGGCTCAGGCTCTTGCAGCTCTTAAAGGCAATATCCGTCAAGAATGTGAGGACCTATCACCGGAAGTTTTGGCCAAAGTGATGGAAAATGCCATAAAAAGGGCTCAAATGGCAATCAACTACGGCGGCGGCCATTTACATGACTTCATATTTTCGAATTGATGTAAAAAAAAAATTAAAAGACCAAATAAAAATAATCCACAAGAAGAATCAAAGTTTTACGTTTTCTTTTTAAATTACAGCCAAAAAACATCGCAAGGTTACTTTTGCGCCACCTTGTATATAAAATAAAAAAAATCATTGAAAGAAAATTGTGAGATATGCTTAATGAACTCTTGTTGGTTTCCTCTGGTTGAGTTGCATGCAGAAATCACTGAATCCATTGCAAAACTCAGCAATAGCAATAAAAATAAATTTCATGGAATTGTTGCTAAAAACCTGTTGAAACATGCACGCTACTGCGTGTGCAAGGGCTTATAAATATGTACGTTGGTACAAAAATCACGAATCCACGAAAATGGGACAGCGAACAAGTCAGCAAAGCAATAAGCTGCCAAAGCATAAATCGGAACAGCGGAACAGTAAATGCTTTACGCATACGTGAGCTTTACGCACACTTACAGACATAAATGTCAGATATACATACATATGCACAGGTCGAATGTATTAAAGCTTCGGATCCGATTTTTGCCACTTGATAATAAATGCGCTGTAAGGTATTTAATTTTCTGTATGAAAAGCGAAATGTTGAAATGCCACTCTTCGCATTTTATCCCATTGGCTTGCGCGCTACAAAGGACGAGTGGCTGGGTGGCATCGATTTCTGGCTCAGTGGCTGAGTGAATAAGCAAGTGTGAATTGCAAGAATGTGTGAAAAATCCACAGGTGATGCATAAACCACTGCTGCACACAGAAATATGCACAGCTTGGAGTGGTTTGCTTGCTGGAGGGCATCGCTGGTAAAATTGAAGATTGTGCCCAGCGGGCAATTGTAATAATGGTGAGTACAACAGACAAGTAGCACGGAAATTTTTGGTTTCCTAAGGCGTTACCAATCGTCTCAGAGTTAAATTGTTCAGGAACGAGATGGTGCATGGGGCAACATGTCATACAGCGTATGGAAATGCGTCTTTATGGGGATGCAGTTTTCTATGGCCGATTCCTCCTAAGAAATGTGTCTGTTAGGTGATCGCCTGGGCAATGTAGATGACCTGCTTTGAGCTGATTTTTATAGCAGTGTGTTAGATTACTGGTCTGTGCTGAAAAACAATTTGCGTTTGACTAGTTGACCTACCCATCCATCGGCACCCTCTTGGCTGTTGTTAAAGAGGAATTGCACAACTTATTTCTCAGAAAATCCCAGTACAGATGGAGCCCGATTTTTTGTGTGCTATTTGGAATGTCCTTTGTTCTCATTACAATAGATGTGGGACGCAGAAAGTACTGGTGACTCTACAAAGTTCAATTTCCAAACTCGTAGCTGTGTTTAAAAAACCAAGTCATTTTCAGTCAAAAAAAAAACAACGATGCTTATGATTTTTATAGATTACAACGATATTTTAGACCACGATTTTTTCTAAAAGGTCAGACAGTTAATACGGACTATTGTGGGGCTTATGATATGTTGACTACGATTATTGGAGGAGGATAAGAAGAGAAAGAGTAAAAGAGAAAGAGAGAGAAATATAGGGAGAGAGAGAGTGAAAGAGAGAGAGAGAGAGGGAGAGAGAGAGGGAGAGAGAGTGAAAGAGAGAGACAAAGACGTTTACGTAAAGCAATTCGCCAGAAAAGAAAGGTTTTGTGGGAGAACAACTCACAGTGATATTGCATCGTTGCACAGTGCCATAATTATTCGTAAATTTTTGACCAAGAATGAAACGAATACCTTCCAACAGCCATCGCATTCTTTTGATATGGGTCCCTGCGATTGTTTTTGTTTCTTTTTTTTCGGTTGGATCGAGTCAAAAAATCACTACGGGGAACGCGTTTTAACAGCCGATAGGAAGTTATGGAAAAATTGAAGACAGCTCTGATGGCTATATCGAAAATAAAGTATATTTTTTCATTTATTAACTAGACGTGTCGTACGTGACTATCATTCGGATGTACCCAGGTTCGTATCTCAGGTCATGAACTATCAAATTGCAGAAAAAATATTTTCAATAGTGGTTCCTAAACGGCAGGCAAAGGCAAAGTGTATTTCTGCCATGAAAAAGCTCCACACAAATAATCATCTGCTGTTCGGAGGCATCATAAAAGGTCTCTCAGCAAAATACCAAAATAAAGGGTGTAAGCGCAACGTAATTAAATATATACAGCAGCCGACATAACTATGCATACCCTACCTCAGGGAAAATTCAAACACAAATATTTTTTTCTATTATATCATTCAAATTTCGATTAACTTATTAATTTAATTATAATATAATAACATTATAAAAACACAAATCAAAATATTTCAATTTGAAAAACAAAATATTATATTATTTTCATATTTTTTTTATAAATACCCTTGTACCCTACTAGTAATAGTAAAAGTAATAACGTTATGTAATTAATAATTACAGCCAAAAGGCGGCGTGGCATTATGTGAACTAATCTCTTAAGAAGCTCTTCAGGTATTTTGTTCCAGCTCTCTTGCAGTTTCTGAAAAAATTCTGCTTTCTTTGAGCGGCAACTTGATAGATCAATTCTTTCGTCTAAATATTGCCATAAGTGCTCGATAGGATTTAAGTCGGGGCTTTGAGCGGGCCATTCTAAAAGCTCTATTGATTTTTGTCTAAAGTATTCCTTTGCTACGCGACTGGTATGTTTGGGGTCGTTGTCTTGTTGATAGATGAAATTGTGTCCAAGACCCATTCTTCGTGCCGAGGTCTCTAGGAATGTGCTTAGCATATTGACGTAGGACTCACCAGCGTATTTTTCCTCCAATATGTACCAGATCTGATATAGCGCTATAGGAAAAACAGCCCCAGATAAGCACACTTCCCTCGCCAGACTTAATTGTGCTTTGCACGCACGCACTTTGATTGGAGACTCTCATTACTTTTTCGCACACTTTTTTTCTTCTTTTTGTATTTTTAAACTTAAACTTACTCTCATCGCTCCATATAGCCCTCTCCCAGAAACTCAATGGCATATTGAAGTACTTTCTGGCAAATGCTAGTCACGCTTTCATGTTTTTATTGCTGATGAAAGGTTTCCTGATCTTGTAATGACTAGAAAACCCCTCTTCACGAATTCTCCGCTGAATTGTTCGCTCGCTTTCATTAATTTGAAGACTTTCTTTAATAAACCTTGCCAAAGTTGTCGGGTCTTTCTTAATTTCCCTTACTATTTGCGTGTCATCGCGAGAATTAGTTACCCTTGGCCGACCTGTTCTTGGAGCGCTCGCAAAGCCGCCATTTTTTTTGAAACTTTTATACCTCTCTGGATTGTTGACTTGCATCTATTATATTTTTTAGCAATTTTGCCATACCCCATTCCATTTTTGTGGTCCTGAACAATTAGTTTTCTTAAATTAATGGTTATTTCCTTCGACTTAGCCATTTTAATATGCCAAAAGTATATTTGTTGTAAAATACAAGTTAAAATATACACCAAAAGATTGTTTCCATTACCTTTTCACTACGAATTTGGGAAATATTTAAAACGAAGGACAACTCACGCGGATATTTTAGTGGTATGCACATTTTTGTCGAATCCGAAAAGCAACTGAGACGCAATTAGTGAAAATTGCTCTGCCATGTGAAAAGATAACGGCACATTTTTAACAGCGCTGGTTTGCTAGCTCACACTTAGAAAAATAATGTGTACAGTCTTAAATTCGAGGAGCAGCTTACGGACTTATTTCCATAACAAAATATTTCTTCAAGGGGTATTCATAGTTATGTCGGCCACTGTATATAACTACACATGTCGACGCGTGTGTATCCGGAAAGGATCTGCAAAAAACTCGAGATCTGAGGGTTCTTTAGCCTTAGCCACTCAAGGGAGCGTGCTTCGAAGAAGAAGCTCGCGACTTTACAAGTTGCTGTTCTCGCTTAGCGCTCGCTTAGTCGACGTGAAGCTCAACTTTCCAAGCGCAGACCACGCGTAAGTTGTCCAGATAACTCCAAATTTCTCATTTCACTGTAAACTGACCTCATGAACTCAACTGACCATCTCAGAATAGAACATAGAAGAATTATAAATATGTGAGGCGATCTTTACGCGCTATTATTTTATGTTTCAAGTCAGTGCGGCTGGCTTGGTTCAAATTTTTTACGCTATTTTAAAAAAGGTTGTGGTTTTTATTCAGTATAGTTAATTTCTCATTAATAATTATGGACGACTTTTTATTCAAATTGTAAAAGAATAGCTTTAGTAATATATAGTCATTGCATAGTCATTCATATTTTACTTACTTTAGTGTAATTTAAGAAAGTTGACAACTTTATGTGAACGCACTCAGGCATGCAATATTTTTAGATAGACTTGTAAAGTGAAAAGTTATTAACAACCATATTCATATAATACGATAAAATTCACCGAATTTTTTTGACACTAGATGGCTAACATATTTCCTATGAAACTTTACACCACAAGAAGTGTGGAATATTTAAATAGTTTAATATTATATTAGATTACCCATATTTACATAGTACGGCAAAATAAACAAACAATTTCTTCTTTTTTTTTTTGTTTCATAAACAAAAATCACTTTTCTAAGTTTCTATTTATTTATTTACTTCCTGCATGCTGCCATTTTCACATCACTAAAGCAACATCTCTCGGAATATTTGACATTGCCATTGCTTTTTAATGAGTTGGAACCCCCTACGTGTTGCAAGCAACAAATCAATTCACCAAAGCAACTATGTCGTACAAAAATAGCAAGATCGAAAACTTATTCGTGCGCAAATCTCTAACTTTTGTGCTGATTTCATGTAATGGTATAAGTATGTATGAACATTAGAGGGGACCAATTTTTACCGAACCACTTTTTTCGACCTCTCGCCCAGCCATTTCGGATTCTACATAAAATTATATGAAAAAATGTGCACTTGACCGTAGCTCTAAAATCAATTTTGAATTTCAAATCTTAAAAAAAACTACACTGATGGTCACATAATTAAGTCACTTAATATTTTTACGATATTCGGAATATTTTTCATACTAAAATATTTCCGTCAATTTTTAAACAAAATATAGCTCATTGCATAATAAAAGTCTAATAAATAAGAGCTATGAAGTTTTTATAAAATGCACAAAAATTAAAAAAAATTTAAAAAATAAACATGCAAACTTTTAACTTTTCAATCAGAACCTTTGGAAAACTTGTGGGTATGCAGTTTTATAGAGTTTTTAACTTTAGTATAACGAAATGTAAATTTGAAGTCGCTCAAAAGTCACGTTGACTTTTGGCATTTTTATGATACATGATGTAACGAAGCTACGCGCATTTATCGGCAACAAAAGTGAGCGAGTGAGGTACTAAAACAAAAGCATTTTTTCGCCTTGACATTCATCTGAGAGAGAACTTACCAGGAGACACGAGCTGCCAGATCTAGAAATCTCGAAAGTTATTCAACATATAAATATTTATAAGCAGACGTGCATGGGTATAGAATATTCAGTCTTGAGTTAAACTTGTTAGGGAGTAAACGGAAAGTAATTCAGTCATAAAGTGAACCTGTTGTACCTGTGAAACAGAAAGCAAAGCAGTTAAGTGCTGGAAATAAAATAAAACAAGTTGTGTGGACACTAATTCAGAGAAAATGTTGTGGGAGATTTATTCGGATTTTAGCGTAACGAAATTCGTGGCAATACGATTTTCAGAATTTTCTTCCATATCTTCGGAAGTCCTTTATATGGAAGAAAATCGTCAATATTGTATGCAAGAAAAATGTAATTTTGATAGATTTTTGCACTATTTACAGAATCGAAACATCGTGCTATAAGCAAATTCTATGTAATTTTTAAACATTAAAAAAAAGTGGATGCATGCAATCCTTTTTATAACTAAATTTTGAAAAAAAAGATCAATAAAGCACAGATTATACAGGGTCCGCCATATAACTTTACGGAATTAAAAATGCTATAAAAAAGAAACTGCTCAATATTTTTCCAAATTGTTTTTTTTTTTATTTTGAAGTACAATCCTTCCGGTTAATGATGGAACACAACTTCATTCATATGGCTGCCTCGGCTAGCCATGAACCATCCCATACGATCGCTCCAATTTTTCAACACATTTTCGATTGTATGCGGCTGTATTTCAGCTATGACATCGCGTATGTTGGTCTTCAGTGCATCAATTGTTGCTGGTTTGTTGGCATAACACTGGTCTTTGACGGCACCCCAAAGATAATAATCCAATAATCCAATTTGTCAATAAGCCACCCAGTTTCTCTTACTTTTTTCGCAAAGTAACGCACATACGCTTCATTCGGTACTCTTCTTCTTCCCATTGCCGTACGTAATTTTCGTACACATTCTGCAACATTACCATGATTTTCAAAGTAATTTCGCAATATTTCCCAGCGTTCTTTGAGCGTATACACAACCATTTTCGTTCAGCGGAAGAATAAAACTAATTTTCTGTCAAATCAGATGACAGCTAAGTGTTACCATTATTCAAATAATACCTAGTTCAAATCCGTAACGATAGATGGCGGGCCCTTTATGTATCACTTATCGCCATCTAAAAAATGTCTACTAAAAATTAGTTCTTCGTACCAAGAAGTTTCGAGTATAAAATCATATTAAAAAAAAATAAGGGGTGGTTAAATTTCAAGAGCCGATGTTGAATGTAAACCACACCTAAGGGTCAAGCTTTTTTCTGCATCTCATTTAACATTTTTCAATTACAGATCAATTCAATTTGAATTGTGGAAAGATACAGAATCGAACAACGCGCTAAAGTTATTCAGGCTTATTATGAAAACAGACGTTCAAATCAAAATGCATATCATGCACTTCGTGATTTTTTCGGTCAATTTAATCGTCCAAATGTGCGTACAATCGGAAAACTTGTGCAAAAGTTTGAGCAAACCGCGTCTGTAGGAGATGTGAAAATATCAGTGCATTGTTGTACAGCTCGTACTGCAGAAAATATTACTGCTGTTCGCGATAGTGTGGTTGAAGAGCCGTCCACCTCAACTCGTCGTCGTGCCCAACAATTGCACCTCTCATGCTCGTCGTTGATGAACATTATGCATAAAGACTTGCATTTACACGCTTACAAGGTGCAATTGACTCAAGAAATAAAGCCCCTTCAGCATTTCAAGCGTCGTCAATAGTCAGAATGGTGGCAGGAAATGGCAACAGTGAATTAACCGTCGGGCAGTTAATGAGGCCGGTCGGGCAGTTACTGTGAATAGTGTTCGCTATTGTGAGATGATAACGAACTTTTTATGGCCCGAATTGGAAGATATGGATGTGGACGATATGTGGTTTCTACAGGACGGTGCCACTTGTCACACAGCTAACGAAACAATGACTCTTTTGCGCGAAAAATTTGATGGCCGAATAATCTCACGTCGCGGCGATGTCAATTGGCCGCCAAGATCATGTGATTTGACACCGTTGGACTTCTTTCTTTGGTGTTGTTTGAAAGAAAAGGTGTACGTCAATAAACCAGCAACAATTCAAGAGCTAAAGGATGAGATAATTCGGTACATTAACAGCATAGAACCTCAATTATGCCTCAGCGCCATCAAAAATTTGGACCATCGGATGGAGGTGGTCCACCAAGGCCGCGGCGAATATTTGGCCAATATTTTATTCCATACGTAATTGAGCCACACCAGTATTATCATAATAAAGAGAAATGAGAATAATTTTCTAAAAAAATTCAATTTGATTCAAAATTAAGATCGGCCCTTAAAACTTAACTACCCTTTATAATGGGTTGGCAACTAAGTAAGTTTGCAGACGTAGTACAAATGTAAAACACATCTTGTTATTTGATATCTGGCAGTTCAGCTGTCAATCAGTGAAAAAAAGTTTTTTGATCGGTTGCGTAGTTTTCGTTTGGCGTTCGTTGAAAATTTGTCAAAGTTCGTTCAGGTGATTTTTCACTCAAAGAGGAAAAACGCTCTGGTCGTCCAGTTGAAGTTGATGACACCCTAATCGAAGTAATAACCGATTTGGATCGTCTCAGTACAACACGTGATATGGCAGACAAGCTTAATGTGTCACATACATGCATTGCAAATCACTTAAAACAACTTGGGTATGTTCAAAAACTCGATACATGGGTTTCTCACGAACTGAAAAAAACGCATTTAACGCAAAAGAGAAAAAAGTCGCGGAGCAGGCCAGTTGGATCAACTCAAACAACACCAAAAGCTGATATTCATCAAAAGAAAGTTTTGTTATTAGTTTGGTGGGATTACAAAGGAATTGTCTACTTTGAACTCTTACCACCCAACCGAACGATCAATTCTGATATCAGCAGTGAACAACTAACGAAATTAAACAATGCAGTTGAAGAAAAGCAACCCGAATTGACAAATCGAAAAAGTATTGTATTCCATCATGCCAATGCAAGGCCACACTCAAAAATGCCACTCGGCAATAATTATTGGAGGTTGATTGGGATGTTTTGCCACATCCACCATACTGTCCTGACCTTTCACCATCTGATTACTTTTTGTTTCGATCTTTACAAAACTCCTTGAATGATAAAAGTTTCAATAATGATGATGATGTCAAATCGTACCTGATTCAGTTTTTTGCTAACAAAAACCAGAAGTTTTATGAAGGTGGCATTATCATGCTGCCTTAAAGATGGCAAAATGTCATTGATCAAAATGGGTAATGCATTACAGAATAAAGTTATTTAGTTCCATGAAAAAATTGTGTTTGAGTTTCTAAAAAAATCCGCAATTACTTAGTTGCCAACCCAATATATATCATTCATAGCACTTAAGTAAATACTACTCCCCATATTGGCAATTAATTTCATATTAATTAAAAATATCTTCTTTTAAAGTTTGGAGGCTCGATTTTGGCTTTAGAGCTGTGCTCTAGTGGACTAATTTTCTTATTATTTTATACATAATTCACATGTGCTACGAAAGATGTGCAAAAAAAAAAATTGGCCGCCCTAATGCCCATGCACGACATATGTATGTACTGACTCCCAAAAATAGACCCAACTCACTCCGAGAAATACTTCCCCCAATCTTTGAAGAGTTTTCCCTACAGAAATTAATTCGCACGTGAATTATATTTACTTTTGTTTTTAATGAACTGCATACATACATATGTATGTATGTATATAGTATGCTTGTGTGCTTTACATGGCAACACTGTATTTTTTTGTGACTAATTGGCGAATAATATTTGGTTTTATATTCAGAGCTACATATTCCCTTGATCAAAAATTCCCGGAATGTTCAGAAACTTCAAAATACAAATTTGTTCCTCACCTTCAAAGTACCCCCCTTCAGCTGTAACGCACTTATGCCAGCGTTTGATCCAGCTCTGGAAAGCTTAAAAAGTGCCTACTCAGAAGTATTATGATACAAGAGCTATTACACATAGTTTTTGCATGATATTGAAATATTTATTTAGCAGTACGGTTACAGCTGTTTGTTCATGGATAAAGAAGCTGTTAGGTTGTAGATAAATAAGGGCGGAATGGAACGAAGCTAAACTCACTAAAGTAGCATGCGATGGTACGCCACAGGGCTTGATGTCTTTGCGAATGCTATTTCCGCAGCCTTACCTACAGCAAAAATTTCTGCTTGAAAGATACAGCAGTGGTCAGGAAGCTTAAATGGCTGCCTGGTGCCTAGCTCTGCGCAGTAGATTCCTGCCCCTACTCCATCTTACATTTTCGAGCCATCAGTACATATATTAAGAGTATTTGGGTTAGGTTTCATTCCTTTTTTCCACCCCTCTTCTTCTATTGTTGTTCGGAACTTCTTCACCCAATTGCCTTTCGGAGTCATGTAGTCCGTTTGGACCCTATAACTAATGCCTATTGAGCTATCTCCGAATGTTTTACAGGTAAATTCGCCTGTCGCGCTGAGTCTTACGGCGGATTTAGCTGCTAGGTATTCCGCCGCAATATCAATCGGTGACAAGTTGATTATTCTTTCAAGCGCTGCCGTTGGAGTAGTTCTCAATGCAGCTGTTATGCAGAGGGCACCTAGACGTTGAATACTTTCCATAGGCTTTTTATATGTCGGTCTTCTTAGCGCAGTCAACCACACCAAAGCGCCGTATAATAATATTGGCTTTACTAAAGCTGAGTAGCACCAATACATTATAGCAGGAGATAAATCCCATGTAACTCCCAGCATCTTTTTGCATGCGTATAGTGCGTCACTGGCCTTTTTCTTCCTCTCCAATATATTGTGCTTCCATGATGGTTTACTATCCAGAATTACTCCAAGGTACTTTGTGTGGTTTTTAAGAGTTAGTTCCACGTCGTTTAGCTTCGGGGGTTGCCAATAGGGGATCGTGTACCTTCTAGTAAAAAGTATCATATCCGTTTTATCAGCATTGCCCATTGGTGCACTGCTGCGAGTGTATTATTCATTATTTCACTCACGGTGTTTAGGTATTTACCTGTCACGCAACTAATTTCGATGCCGTACCTTCAAATTTCTTTCGTAACTCATTAACAGCGAGTAGCCAGAGAAGTGGCGAACTCCAAAATAAAGCGGATAAAAGCAATAAACTAATATGAAATTTCATCTAAAAATGTTCTAAGAAGCAAGGAAGCCATAGACAGATTAGCCGCAGACAGACGGTCGCATATCTATTGGGCACCCGGACATAAGGGCGGGACATGAAAATACGGATAGTTAGGAGGTGCAATAATGTATCCACTTGCAAAACCGCGAAAATCATGTGTACACAGAGTGCAGATAAATACGTCCGATTCGTACTAGCTCTGTTTAGAAAAGAAAGCAGAACTATTTTAGGTATGCTGACAATCCACAATTTGCTGCCGGCGCACGCATACAAGATAGGAAATACAAAAACGATAGCTGCAGATTTTGCAGTGAACTAAATAGAAGAGAGGGAAATACTAGAACACCTTCTATGTTCCTGCCCTGCATTAGCTAGGAGCTTAGGAGCTTTACAATATGAGAAGTTAGAGTAACGCTAGTACCGGATAGAGCTCCAAAGTTTACTTAGATTCGTAAAAGACGCAGACATATTAAAAGATGTCTACTACAAAGAAACGTAAGGGTCTAGCTCCATCTGGTAACACTAAGGATCAATAGGTCTATGTGATGGCTTTCAGCCAGCCAGGTAACCTAACCTGAAGACTTTGTTAAAGACTTATACCTATTTTAAAAGCAGTTTCATTATGTCTCTCTCGTATAGAAACCGACTTTTAGGTCAGCTACTCTGAGGCGAATTTTTCATCAGAAAAATCATTTGTCATTGACAGAAACAAATGGTACGAGGGACGGACTATAAGAAGACTGCATAAAAAATTTGCAACTAAGCTCCCTGAATTTCTGACCAATTTTGGTCCTCCTAATATAAGACAATTTCTCTACCAATTGCCAAAGTTGCCAATTGCTTTCTTTAGTCGAACCAATTATTTGACACCATAAGTCCGAATTACGAGTCGCAGTGAGGAGGAAGCTAATATGATAATCAACAACTCTTACCAAAAACATACCAAAACCTCTCTCACTGTCAATGCTAGTTTTCGTTCGCAATTCGGCGGCCTTTTGGTTTACTGCTGCTTATTTTTTTATTTTTGCTCGGAAAAAGCTACTCATAAAAAATTATCTACCATTTGGGGGTGCAGCATAAAACTGTGGACACATGCCTCTAATTGATGGAGACCTTGATTCTTGAGACTTTGACCTGAATGCTTTTTATTACTGCGAGGGTGGGATGAAAAGTATGCGGTTTGAAAAAAAAGAAATTTATTTTGTAGTTTTTCAAATTTTATTCTTCAATATAATCCATTCAAAAATAGTAGGTTTTTCCTAACTTTGACACCAGATTTATTATAACAAATGATAGTCGCTTGGGACTAAATATTTACATATATAGTGACTACATTGAACGGGCAGCAATTCAAGCTTTTTTAATTGATTTTAACTATCGCAACGACAAACTGTAGGGAGAGCTTCACAGTGCATTTTTTATTGAGCTTTAGTAAACGTGGCTCCTACCTAAGGCAGAATTCGTGCGAGCGCAACCTTACTTTGAATTTATCGTTATCGCTATCTCACCCACGTTCAATCTCTTACTTTTTATCACGTTTTTTATCAATTTTTTCGATCATTTCTGTAGTTGCTTATTCAATTTATACCAATAAAGAAATCGACCTGAAAGTTGAATTGCAAGCTAGTCAAGAATAAGCTAGTCAAGCAGTCAACAGTAAATCTATGAGTGAATTTCTGTCACTTCTAGCTGATCTCAAAATGGGGAAGGTCTGATTTTTTACTGATATTCTCTAAATCAATCAATTTTACCTTTGACTGCTGAGAGACCAACGCTGGTAGAAAAACCATTTCTTTTTCTTGATATTTTACGTTCAACGTGGGCATCGAACTCAGTACCCAATGTCTGCATGTCATGCTAAAATAAACTTAACTACGACAAGCCCATTTTAAATATTTATTCAAAAGCCATGAATTGTTATGTTATGGTACATGACATGTTAGTGAAAAATGTATAACTTAAGCAAGGGTAAGGGGAAGAATGCTTTCGCAAACTACTGGCATCGGTATTTTTGTTTGGTTTTTAATTAATTAAACCAGTTGAAGTTATGCGTATAGGTGTGGTTGAAAGATGTAAACTCCCTGCAGTAAATCATATCAATTCATTGGATACAAGACTTACGCAGAACTAGACCGTTTCGGTGTAGTACTGGTTTGTTGGTTGGTTGATGGCAGTGCGTTCCCATCGACTACAATTAGCTTATGTAGGTGGCATTTTTGCAAATCGCAGGGATTGTACCTTTATTGTATCGTATCCTATTTAGTCAAGCTATTTTAATTTTTATTTAATTTAAGGGCTTACGACTCTCTATTTTCTACAACCTCGCATTTGTGCCCAAGGGTGTCATAATTTAGCTCACATAATCTTTGTATGTAATAGTATAAAGAAAACGTAATAGATGAAGGCATATATACATAGTATACATACTAAACGGCACACAAAGATAGGGCAAGGCGATATTGGAATTGCCTGTCCGTCCGTTCCTGCGTTCACATATTGTTCCCCACCTCTTTTACAGTCGGTGTAATGGAAGCGTGACTGAAAAAATTCAAACTCAAAGTTCCGTTATAAAATATTAAAAAAATATCTACTAAATAGGCTATATTTTTTGCAATACGTTTTGCGCAAATTTGTTAGTTTTATGAGAAATTTATTTTAAATAAATTGACAACTTCCCCCGACGAGCCTCACAAAAATACCTCTCCAAAGCAAGACCAGAAGCAGTTTTAAAGAAAAATGGAGTTAATACAAGGTTTGTTAAAAAAATATCGCGAATTTTGAATTTGCGCAGGTTACGTAAATTCGAATTTCGATTTTTTTGTGGCAATATGTTGGTACTCATGTCGCTCACTCATGCCCACGAGTTCGGCCATTTTGAATGTTCAGTTGATTGGGTACAGCTGCTTTGCTTCCACGTGTTTCGGCTCGTCTTCGAGTTTTACCTATTCAAAAAGATGGATCAAAGAACCTGTATGAAATTGTGTGTGAAAAACGAAATTAAGTGCGCGGATGCATTCCAAATGTTGACTGTGTCATACGGAGAAGCTACTTTGGACCAAAGCAACGTTTATCGGTGGTACAAAATGTTCTCAAAAGACCGAGAAGATGTGAACGACGAAAAGTGTGCCGGAGCGTGATGAAGTGAAGAAAATGGTATTGGCCAATCACCGAATCACCGTTAGAGAAGTTGCTGATCAAATGATTTGGGCATGAAACGGCACGCCGCAAAATTCGTACTAAAACTGCTCAATTTCGACCAAAAGCAGCATCGCATGAACATTGCTAATGAGATCTTGGACTCTGTCCGCGACGACCGAAATTTGCTCCAGAGGGTCATAACTGGTGACTAATTGTGGGTTTCTGTTATGACGTGGAAATCAAAGCTTAATCATCTCAACGGAAGGTGCTGCACGAGCCAAGACCGAATGTAAAAGTTTTGCTTACCGTATTCTTCGATTGCAGGGGCGTTGTGCACCATGAGTTCTTGCCACAGAGTAAAACGGTCAATAAAGAATATTACCTGCAAGTTATGCGCAATTTGCGCGAAGCAATCCACCATAAACGCCCAAAAACAACACACAGCCACCGCATTTCCCAGATCTGCCCCCCTGTGACCTTTTCTTGTTCCCGAAACTGAAGAGGCCCATGAAAGGACGACGCTACGCTATGATTGACGAGATAAAGACGGCATCAAAGGAGCAGCTGAACAAGATAAAAAAAAAATAAAGATTAAAAAAAATGATTTTTTGAAGTGCTTCGAAGATTGGCACAAGTGCATAATATCTCATGGGGACTATTTTGAAGGGGACAAAATAGATATTAGCGAATAAATAAATAATTTTTGAAAAAAAACACAAAATTCGCGATATTTTCTGAACAAACCTCGTATATCCAAAGACACGATCCGAAGATATTTACGTGCAAAGAGCCTCAAATTCCGGAGCACAGTGAAAATACCGCTGCTCTCATTCGGAAAGGAAAATTTGGAACGGAATTGGGCAAACGTGATGCTCACGGATGAAACTTCCTTTTGGGCAAATAATTACATACATCGATCCCGGCGTACTGCTGATAATCGACAACTTCAACGAACTATTAAACAGCCAGTTGAGGTTCTTGTTTAGAGCTGCTTCTCCGAAGGAAGAGTTGCCGTTCATTTATGTTTACCGCCAATTTGAGTGCAATTTTAATGATTAAAATTTGCATATAAGCATTATTATGGTTAGCTGAGAAGATGTTTGAAAGAAGTAGCCAACTTTGAGTTTTATAAGAGGACAACGATGCCAAGCATTAAAGCAGAAGTTGTGCAGATGGAAATGGCGAAATGGCATTGAAATGTTGGATTGGCCTTCACAGTCGCCTGATGCTAAATAAAGCCGCCTGATGAGAGGAAATAGTTAAGCAAAAACTCAAAGAAAAACAAATCTGGACGGTTAAACAGTTATCAAGGCAAATTCGACTAATTTGGAGCCGATTACCGCCACAACTTTTGCTTTGTAAACATAACCTAAATTATTGAGATCGGTTAGTAACCTCTGATGTACGTGCTATAGATTTGATTTTAAAAATTTTACTGAAATACCTTTGTGTGGGTCGGTTCGAACCAAATTTAGGCTGCCATACTTGCCTTTTTTTATTTTAAATAGTCCCTTATAACCTCAAAATCTGTTGTGTCCGGAACAATTTTCTAAGAACTGGGTTTGCTATTTTTTGGCAATTCAATCAGCCCGACTCTGAAGAATCCTTCCCTGGGAAATTTTTCTCTTTCCCCTTTCATTTTATTACAATTGTACTTCGAAAGAGGGGAACTTTGTGTTTGGGAAAGCAGTAAGGAGATATACAGGTATCGAATGTCAAAAAGGGGGGAATGTGATGGCGTTTTTAATTGAATTTTCCACCAGAAATGTGTCCGAAAGCGGTAAACAAAAATGTAAGAATTGAAACTTGTCAATAGAAAGCAATGCTAAACGATTTTCTTCAGTCGAAAACTACCAAAAAGCATTAACTAGAGGTACTAGTAGAGTTACTTGCGTAATGCAAGGATGAATGGTCTTGTAATAATATACTTTTGTTTGTGAAACAATTTTAGTTGTTTACCATTTGTTATTAAAAACAGTAAAATATTAAAAAATACTTTTTATTTGAATAATTTTTTTTTCATTTTTTATTAGATTTATCTGAAATTTTTAAAAATTGCATATTACAATTTCTAGTTGATTCTATAGAGTGCTTTCTACTCTTTGCTTTGGACCGCTGCTAAGTTTTGGGATCAGGCCAATGTAGCCACCTCTGCGCTTTCGTGAGATTGAGTGACCACTTCTTCTGTTGCTAATTCTTCGCTTAAGCTTTGGAGTCAGCTGCTAAACTTTTTAGTCTTCTACAATATATCGCTGTTGGAAGTTACAAAAGTTATGTAGCGCTGAGTACATATTCCTTCTTCCTCCTCTTAAAGGGTCCGCCATTTAACTTTACGGAATTAAAAATGCTATAAAAAAGAAACTACTCAATATTTTTCCAAACTGTTTTTTTTTATTTTGAAGTACAATCCTTCCGGTTAATGATGGAATACAACTTCATTCATTTGGCTTGTTAACATTCCCGCCGCAAAGTAACGCACATACGCTTCATTCGGTGCTTTTCTTCTTCCCATTGCCGTACGTAATTTTCGTACACATTCCGAAACATTATCATGATTTTCAAAGTAATGTCGCAATATTTCCCAGCGTTCTTTCAGCGTATACACAACCATTTTCGTTCATCGAAAGAATAAAACTAATTTTCTCTCAAATCAGATGGCAGCTAAGTGTTATCATTTTTCAAATAATACCTAGTTCAAATCCGTAACGATAGATGGCGGGCCCTGTATTTGGTTTTGCTGCACGGCGTCTTCTTGCACAGCCACTTTTTCTTATAATTTTTGAGTATTTTACTTAAAAGAAATGTTAGTGTTTTATATTTTTTTAATATTTTTGTTTTGCTTTCACGGCCTCTGTTTCCTATCGTTTTCAAGATTTTCAATTTTGAAGACTTTTAAACAAAAATTTTTTTTGCTTTCTTGCACGCCCACTGTTTCTTATTTAAAAATAACATTTTTTAATTTGTGTTTGCTTTCATGGCTTCTGTTTTCAGATTATTTAAAAAAAATATAATTTTTTATGATTTTGTTTCATTAATTAAATATTTTTAATATTTTTTTTTTAATATTTAAAACTTGTTTTTAGTGTTTTTTTTTACTTGCACGGCCAAAGTTTCTTATCGTGTTTGATTTTGAAAATGATTTAAAAAATATATTTTTCCTGCTTGCACAACCTCGTTTTTCAAATATTAATTCAAGGGTTCGATTTTTTCTGTTTTTTAATAAAATCGTTAATAAAATTTGCACCAATCTCCGACAGTTAAAAAAGGCTGCCTTATAAAGTTTTGACATGACCTTTTCCCCTAAGTGTTTCCTACTTTACATCATTAAAAAAAATAGCGTCATGCCGAAAACGCTGCACAGCCACCACTCTGACATCATATTCCCTGTTTGTAATAACCACTTTTTTTATCATATTTGAGCCTCTAGAAAACTTTCTCCGATGTATTTAAACTCACTCAAATTGCCTATTATGAAGTCCGCTAAGTCTCTCATTAATTGCGCCATACTCTTCTTGAGCACTCTATCGGTGTGAAGCCTGAGCACTGACAGAGCCAATTTTTAAAATTTGCTTGCTATCATCTGCGTAGCAGCTGACAGAGGTAATTTTGTAATTTTGTAATAGTTGCTTCAATACTAAATAAGTCCTTCAGTTCATGGTACTAGTCCACTTTTAGTCCTCAACGAATCCTCTCGGTTATTTAATTTGATGTAGCAGTTAATACACTCTGCAGCAACTCTCCAAATTATTACCATGAAACTACTACTTATTTTAGATTGCCTTTTTTATTTTCGGCTGGGCTTATTTTCATTTACATTCATATAAAATTACTGTTATCCGCCATCGGTTTGCTACGTTCACATTACACAACGCTGCTCGGACTGCACAAATGAAAGCAATTTGAGTAATACATGCATTTGCTTCGAATGAGAGTATAATTATTGTCTTCGCATTACATTGAAAACACTGACCGACACCGTTCCGATAATGATGTCAATATATACCAACTCATTCGAATGTACGCCTTATAAAGGGACCTTCAAAAGACGTGGCAAAGTGTTGCTTTAAAATAATGCATCTAAAAATTTGGATTCTTTCAGGTTTCACTATTTTTATTAAAAGTATATATATATATATATATATAATTGGCGCGTACACCCTTTTTGGGTGTTTGGCCGAGCTCCTTCTCCTATTTGTGGTGTGCGTCTTGATGTTGTTCCGCAAATGGAGGGACCTACAGTTTCAAGCCGACTCCGAACGGCAGATGACATGTCAAATGTGTTCATAATTCACTTAAAGGTTTGAGATTTACGAAATGGGACGCTATACGCTTGAACAAAATTGGGAAATATTGAAAACCTATTTCCAAAGTGGTGAGTCTTCTTCTTCTTCCGCGGTTACAGTAAATGGCGAGCGTTACCGTGACATGCTCAACGAGTGTTTGTTTCCAAAAATTGAAGAGGATGACATGGACGACATTTGGTTTCAACAAGACGCTGCAACTTGTCACACTGCCATAGTTACACTCGAACTTTAGGCTACCGTTTTTGAATTCCGATATCAATTGGCCGCCTCGGAGCTGTGATTTAAGCCTGTTGGACTACTTTCTGTGAGGAGCCGTTAAGGACAAATGCTATGCGAACCATCCCGAGACGATTGATGCTTTAAAACACGAAATCGAAGTTGCCATTCATGAAATTGGAGCCCAAACAATCGAAAATGTGCTTAAAAATTGGGTTTATCGAATGGCCTACTGTAAAGCCAGTCGTGGCAGTCATTTGAACGATATTATTTTTCATTCATAAATGACAATGTTCAATCTTCAAAATAAAAAAAAAGTTTGAAAAAATATTGATTAGTTTTTTTTATAGCCACCCTATATTATCGCACTGATTCCAAGAATCTGGATCCGAAAGTTGTGTTTCAGCTCTGGAATCGTTGTTGGCTTATTTGCATAGACTTTACCTTTCAATGAATCCCAAGACTAGTCTATCACCCCTATTTCTCTTGTTCACAGAACCAGTTTCTTAACATTTGTTCACCAATTGGACCAATCACCTTGAATTGCTGATTTATTCGGACGATTGTTTCGACCAAAAAATTATGAATTTCGCAGTATGTTGTTCGTAAGGTTAACCATTTTCAACGACCATAAAAATATCGGTAATATTAACGCGTTGTGTTTTGAGTAAAATTGTACATCTGCCTACTTGACAAATATCAAAGATAACCTTAAAAAAGTACCGTCAAGCAATTACTCATACCACTTTTGGAAGACCCTTTACATGTATAAGTATAGTAGCTATAAATGCAATCGTCAGAGCTTTGTGTAGCCAAGTAGCAACATTTATGCAAATTTTATGTATGGAAAGTAACTGATTTCCGACATTTTCATTTGCTGATGGAAGCAACTGCAAGTGTTTATGCCCTTGCGTATTTTTAAAGGCATGCAAGGTGTTTCATATGCATACATTCTGAGAAGAATAAAAAATTAAATAAATGACATTTTGAGTAAATGCGATTGCGGAAAAAATGTTGAAAATTACGTTTGGTTTTCGCATTGGTATCTCTACATGAAATATGCGTATGAATTAAAATTTAAAGCGTGGCTAAGTGTGTGGAGGACGGAGCGTCGTAAATCGATTTAATTTGTTCAAGTTTCATACACACACGAATTAAACGAAAATTGTGAGTTATTGTGAAACAAAGATCAAGAAAGAAATTTTTTTATTATGAAGATTTATTTTATTTATTTAGAGTGCACAATAATTTGAACTGATTGCGGATGCTTAAAATTAAATACCACTCTATTCTCCACTGAGGTATTTTTGGGATATCATCATCACCATATTTCTTCGAGCTCTGTTGCGGAGCATAGGGCTAAAGCCCAATTTTTTCATTTCGTTCTGTTTCATGCATTTGGTTTTACTTGTTGCCACGTTAGATGAGCCTCTAGATCTGTCTCGGTTCCGCAGACCTTGGAGATTTAAATTTGTGCTTACCTGCTGATCTCCATGCCTCCCTTGCGTAGTGTATGTCATACCCACCTCCACTTGCGCTCTCTGATATCGTGCGCCAGTGGTTTTTGTTGGTATGTGCAAGATCAGTGCAAGTCGGCGTTCGGTATCCAATTTTCTGGTCGCCAAATGCGCAGAATGTACCTCAGGTTGTGGTTTGCAAACACTTGCAGCTTTTGAACAGGTTCCGCTAATAGGCACCATGTTTCACAAGCATAGAGAAGGAAACTTAACTTTTGAATTACAGATTCGGAGTCCGTGTGGAGTTTCTAGTATCAAATCGGACGCGTCTCCAAGTGGTGGATAGGGGAAAATTCGGCAAATATGCAGGCTAGGTTGGAAATAAAATACTCTCGCGGACCAAAACCAGAAAATTTAGTAACTTCTGTCTCATATTAAGCGGTTGCAAATAGCGTCCGTCTCCAGCTGAGGCAGCAGCTCAGTTGCTATTCGCGCCAGCTTTAAGATGGCAATTCCATCGCATGGCAACCCTTTGTCACCGAATTTGACTTGTCAGAGAAACCAAAAGCAAAATTTTCGGGATATAGTGAATAAAATATTTTTTCCCCTCCGCCAAATATTTCTTAAAATTGGGGAACAAACAGCATCCGAGGGAGCCTATTCTTGATAATAGAGAAGATGTGAAATGCGTTGGAACCCTATTTCGATTAGTTCTGCTACCACAACTGCTGAGGCGTGAGCCATTGCGTTGTGGTGATGGAAAAGTAAAATCACTCGACTTCCTTCATTCAAGAGAATGCCAAATACAAACATACCGATCTGGCTGAAACTTGGTGAGTGCTCTTTCAAGAGATGCTACTTACTAAACATAACCCTGTGTCAGTAGCGCCATCGCTCTGACTTTGCATGGACTTTTTAAACGACCCTCGTATTTGGAAGCTTAAAAATGCTCAAATCGGTATCACTTTGGCCTCGATCGTCCATGACCGGCGATATTTAATTATTTTGTTCCTTAAGGTAGGAATTTTGTTTTTTTGGGGAGCACAAATCATAACTCTCTTTCTGCCACTAATTGCCTGCCTCAATTTCAAAAAGAAACGCCGAGTTCTCGAAATTTGACGAAGTTCAGTTCGAGCTAAAAGCTCGACGTTCGGTCGTACTATTGAAAAACAAAGCTGTGTGTTGTAAATTTACGTTGATTTATACGCTGACCGAATGCATCGCGCCGTGGTTGAAGAATGCGTTAGGTTTCATTTCAGACCATAAATTTCTTCCTTTTATTTGAGCATAATTTAAAAATGTCGAAATTTGGAAAACAAATACGGGAAAATATCTGTAAGAAACATTTATTTAGTTTTCTATTAATCCGCCAATAATTTGCCTTACAGTAAAAACGAAAGAAAGTAGCTTACACAAAGAGAAAAAAAGTTTTAAATCTCTATAAATCATTCAATATTTCCGCTTAATCAAAGAAAAATAAAATAAAAAGTTTCCCGGAGATTACAGGGTGCTCATACTCATTTTGACTCACTGCCCGCCTTAGCAAGAACATTTTCGGAACATACTTAGGTTAGCTTAGGTTAGATTATGGTGATAGACGGTCTGTACGACCAACTCACTTAGACCTTAGAGATGCTTTATGATACCACTGTGTGACACGGGAACCTCATTTATTTTTTTCGTGGAACCATTTCGTGCCTCTTATGAAGCATAGGATTGGTCCCATCCCCACGCCAGACAGTTCTGTAAGAGAACAGAAAAAGTATCTATCTAGAAAACCTGCTCTGATTTGAGCGAAGACTCGAAAATTGCAAAGGGAGTGCTCAACTGTTTCTTCCTCTTCCCCATCTCTACAACTTCTACAACATTCATGGGAGAAAACTGGTAGTATCAAGGAATGCCTGCCGAATAGCCAATGACCAGTTATACAAGGCACGACCTTCGAGATTATTGATTATTAGTTTGCTCTTAGCCATAGGTATACGAATGGAACTTCTATCGCTAAGCAGTTGAATAGAGGTACCTTTCCTGGCTTTTCGGCCTTACAATCTATTATCATATAGAATTACACGGCTGTTGTCCCGGCAATTGGCGGCCCCCAATAAAAACAATATTTAAGTCCTTTCAAATGGTAGTGGTGGTTGAAATCTTTATCTAATAATTATTACAAGTTTAAATATCAAATATACAAATAATATAAAAAACTTACATTTTGTTTGCTTGCGGCGCCTGTGCACTCTTGAACAATCCAGAAATCAAAAGGAATAAATTAGACATTTGTACTTGCGAATGAGGGAATGAGGAAATGACAAATAGAAGAGTGCGATGGGTTGCCATCGCAACTTTTCGCAACAAGCGTGAATGTAAAAATTATAAATGAAAATTGAATTTTATTATACTAAAACTTAATAAACTTTAAAACTTCATAGCAAAATCTTCCTCAAATTCTTATTCAAAACCGCGGAATTGCAATGAATCAATAATCGCAACACCGGCATTACTGCACAAACTTTAATCTTAGCAGCATTTATTGATTTAATGGTCGCGGGACTATTCGAGAATACATTTATAGTCGTTTCTGTTGCGGTATGCGTATTTAGATACATGGCTAGAACTTCTGCTTGATAAGCGCTGCAGAAGTCTGGTAGTAAATCTAATATCAGGTCAGTCCATAAGTTCGTGCGTATTTTACCCATAATTTCATTTTTGTACGATTTTTCCATACAAAAAATTATTCGCGGACAACAAGGGATTTCAAACGCGGATAGAAATAAGCAGGTGTTGTTAAAAAATGAAATATAATCTTCGAACGCGTATAAGAGGTATATTTTGTATTTTTTTTACAAAAGTGATAAAAATGCAACAACTGCTACTGCAGAAATAAACACTGTTCACGGAGAGGATACCGTGAGGGTAAAGACTGCGCAAAAGTGGTTTTCAAAATTCCGAATGCCGATGCCCCGCGCGCTGGTCGTCCTGAAGTCTTTAACTCCGACGTTTTGCTCGAAGTCGTGGAAGCTGAGCCAAATTTCATAGTCGATATGATGGCTCAAAGGTTAAATTTATCGTTCATCACATGGAACAGTTCACAGGCACCTGGTTCAGTTGGGGGAAGGTTTCAAAGCAGGGAAAATGGGTTGCGCATAGACTTTCCGTCGCCAACCTTCAGCAGAGAGTGAATGTGTGTCTTCAGCTGCTGCAACCGCTTGAAAATGAAAGTTTTTTTAACCGTATCGTTACTGATGATGAAAAATGTGTCCTTTACAATAATCCTGTTCGCAAACGCCAATGGTTAGATAAAGATGAAACACCAGAACCGACCCCTAGGGATGGCCTTCACCCCAAGAAGATTCTCCTTATCCCAGCCGGTATTGTTTATTATGAACTTTTGGAACCAAACCAGATGATAACTGCTGATTATTATTCCCATCACCTATTAAACCTGAATGAGGCACTTAACAAAAATCGACCGTCTTTAGTGAATAGGCGCAAAGTTTTGTTTCACCACGACAGCGCAAGACCTCATACCGCAAGGCAAACATTAGGCACGCTGAACGAGCTCAGATGGGAGCTAATGGCGCATCCACCACACTCTCCGGATATTGCACCTTGTGATTATCACTTTTTCCATGGACTTCAATCCCATATGAGTAACAAGAACTACTCCTCAAAAGAAGCTATAAAAAGGGATATTGAAGCGTGTTTTGGTTTCAATTACAACAAATTTTTTGGGCAGGGAACTAAAAATTTGCCTAAAAGAGGGGAAGGCATTGTAAATAATGAAGGATAATACATATATTTTTGATTAATAAAATTATTTGATTAATAAAATTATTGAAATAAAACACACGAACTTATGGACTGACCTGATAGTTATAATTCCTTCGAAAATACTCTATAGCTTACCCTATCGTTTAGCCTCGAACCATCTGTATAGAAATTTAGTTCTCCCTTTCTCCATGACCTTGGTGTTTGTCACTCTCTGCTTAACCGTATGACCGCCTTGACGAGTCTACTAAAGATGAGTCTAGGAGTAGAGTAGTCTATTTTTTTGTTTTTGACTATTCAAAGTGGTCTTTCTTTTATGCAGATGGCCACTATTCAAGTATTCCATATATAAGGTTGTCAAAAAAGTCTTGCGGCATTTTTATTGAATTTTCAATTGTTCATAAAATTGGTTATAATAATGCGATTTAAGTCAAATATGCGCCGTTTTGTTCGATGATGAGTTCCCAACGAGATGCCAACTTCAGAATGCCCCTCTTATAGAAGCTCGCTTCCCTATTGTCAAAAAACTCGGAGAGCCAATTTTCACAGGACTCTCTTGAGGACAACTTCCGACTACCAAGCTCGTTCGACATGGACAGAAATAGGTGGTAATCACTTGGTGCGAGATTCGGACTATACGGTGGATGCAAAAGAACCTCCCTTCCGAGCTCCCGGAGCTTCTGGCGCGTCACCAAAGATGTGTGTTGCCTGGCGTTGTCCTGTTGGAAGACAATTCGGCCTCTGTTGATCAAAGATGGCCTCTTCTGCATGAGTGCTGCATTCAAGCGGTCCAGTTGTTGGCAGTACAGGTCCGAATTGAGCGTTTGGCCATAGGAGAGCAGCTCATAGTGGATGATTCCCTGCCAATCCCACAAAACACACAGAAGAACCTTCCTGGCAGTCAATCCAGGCTTGGCCACCGTCTGGGCAGCTTCACCGCTTTTCGACCACGACCGTTTGCGCTTCACGTTGTCGTAAGTGACACACTTTTCATCGCCAGTCACCATCCGCTTCAAAACCGGGTCGATTTTGTTGCGATTCAGAAGCGATTCGCATGCATCCATACGGGCAAAAATGTTTTTTTGCGTCAAGTGGCACCCATACATCGAGCTTCTTTTTGAATCCAAGCTTCTTCACATGGTTTATAACGGTTTGATGACTCATGCCCAGCTCTTGGCCGATGCTACGGCTGCTACTATGCCGGTCTCTTTCGATCAATTCAGCGATTTTATCGCAATTTTAGACGACAGACCTTCTGGACCGTGGCGCATCTTCGATCACCTCTGCACCAGAACGAAAACGTTGAAACCATCGTAACTGTATCGGGTCCATAAACTGCACAAATCTTATTGGCAGCATGAGATGCATTTTTGCCTTTATCGTAGTAGTACTGTAAAATATGCCGTATTTTCTCTTTATTTTGCTCCATGTTTGCGACGCTATAACTAACGAACGACTAAAAGCAAACAACAATTAATCAAACACGTGTTAGCACGTGAAAAGAGCTTTCCAAAAAGCTCTAGCGTGAACCGATACGACGAATACAACTAGAACTATGCGCTTGCAAAGACAAGCTTGCGGAAATAACGCAAAACTTTTTTGACAACCTTATTTTAAAATTGGCCTAACTACAGAAGTATGTGTAACACGAGGTGTTAATCCCTATTTAAAACTGACGGCTGTTTTGCTAGAGCTTAATGCAAGGTTGGCCGTCTTTACGCTTTCCTCAATATTAAGTTTCCACGTGAGTTTCCTATCTTATATGATTCTTAATACCTTTTACCTTCTTTCTGACGAGTATAGCTTCTATCAAAGCAACAACATCATCTAACTAACACAAAAGATCTTGCTTTGATATCCTCTGCATTTTTTTAATTTAAAAACATTTGTAGAAATACTATTTATGCACGGTCGAAATTATTTCTAGGAAAATAGACTAGCCGCCTTTTTTCAATGACTGCCGTTTAATGTTCCTTGTAGTAATATTTTCTTTAGTATTATTTTTTTATTAACAGATGTCATCAAAATTACGAATTAATATCATCGCTCTTGCTAAAAGGCCTATTGGCTATGCTCATTTTGTTTAGGTATTTGTATATTTATATATTTTGCTTTGACTCAAACCAGTCGAATAGCTGACCACCCTAGTCGTTACAATTGCGTTAAGAAACACACAACAGCTGGTGATACTCCGGCCGCTGCTCATTTTTAATTAAAAACCATTTACAATTTGAAACTAAGCTCCTTTCAAAGTTTGGAGTATGTGCCATTTTTGAGTTTGGCTACTTGTTTATTTTGACCCTCATCCATATGTGTGCACAACACAGGCACATATGCACTTTCGTGTACATGTTTTCTACTTTTGTGGACAGGCATTAAAATTTTAAGCTTTGTAAACAAAACTAAACTTATTAAAAATATTAGTGTGCCATTAGAATGGGTGCGCTATTCATTTATGTATGTGTGAGTTTGTGGAAGCAGCACCAACCCAGCTACCAAAAAGAACATCCCTGCAGGCCATACTGGTTGTAGACTTTCAAATCCAGTTACGGTATGATTTCTTCTATTCACCACTACCAAAATAGAATAAATCAAACATTGAATACCAGAATAGAAGAACTCATACCAGTAGTAGAATGATAAATTTATGCTTCTGCAAATTAGTTTTTTTTTTTAATCTCAAACTAAAGCCTCGTTCGTGGATGCACCAATGCATTGTGCTTATTAGAGGCTATTGATTCGGTAGGATTCTCTGACTAGATCGAGCAAAGTTTCATTAAGATACATGCCAAGTTGGCACCGGAAAAATGTACTATGATGTTGTGTATTATTTTCGATCATAGAAGAAAAAGTAAAAAGTGTAAAATATTAAGTTTACCTTTGACAGATTTCGGTAATAAGCAGCCTGCTTTAGCATTCCATTAGCAAAAATATTAAAATCGTGTTTAAAACCCATGTCAATATGGAAGAATCCTCGCAGCAACCGGGGACATAAAATATTAATTCGAAATTTAGCTAGCATTTATATTCGATTCGGATTTCATCTGAGAGAACGTTGGTTCGAATCTCGGTGAAAGATTAAAATGCTGGAAAAGATTTTTTTAATAGCGGTCGCTCCTCGGCAGGCAATGGTCAACCTCCGAGTGTATTTCAGCCATGAAAAAGCTCCTCAGAAAAACATCTGCCTTTCGGAATCGGCTTGAAACTGTAGGTCCCTTCATTTGTGGAACAACATCAAGACGCACGCAAGAAGGAGGAGGAGCTCGGCCAAACACCCAAAAAAAGCCGTACGCGCCAATTATATATATTATATAATATATATTATTTTTATTTATTTATTCCGAAAGTGAATATCTTACATTTTTTATTATATTTTTTAAAGAATTTGTTTTAATTTTTTTAGGATTTATATATGTGTAAGTTTCAACCAATTCTTCAATGTTTACTGTAACTCAAAGGAGTTTTATTTAATTTTAAGAAAAAAGGAATTCTGTGAACACTTTTAATAGAATAAAATATGCGAAAATGTTGAAATAAAATATATTAATAGGTCTATGAATAAGTTCGTGCGGTTTTTTTCGAAATTTGAATTTCGGATCATTCCCATGGCTTTTAAACGTTTGGAAATGGTTGATTGATCAACTCCCAAAGTTTTTGCAACCTCTTCTTGCGTTTGAGCCGGATCTTGATCGAGCAATTCCTCCAATTCGGTATCCATGAACTTTGGCGGCGCGGCCAAAATCACCACTTTTAAAGCGTGCAAACCACTTCTGGCACGTTCGCTCAGCTAGAGCATGCTCACCATAAACTTCCACCAAGATACGATGACTTTCGGCTGCTTTTTTCTTCATATTAAAGAATTCCCCGCAAAAACACATTATTTGGCACGAAATTCGACATTTTCAAGTGTGGTAAAAATATTGTTGTTTACGCTTCAAATAAAAAACTTATACTGACGTTTGTGCCTTACGACAGTAGCTCTCCAATGAATGTTTGGAAATGTGGATCGATGGAATAATAATCAAGTTACGCCATCTGTTGTAAAACCGCACGAACTTATCCATAGACCTATTATCTTATTTAATTTTGGTTTTGTGGTTAGAGAATATTTTATTTTATTTTTTTTCATATTGTAACTAATCCAAAACTGGTTACTTTAGGAACATATTGTAGTATAATTGTTTTTTTGGCTAGTGAAAATTAAATAAAACATTTTATCTTGTTTAATTTGAATATTTTTCTAAAACTAGTTACTTTAGAAAGATATTGGTGTAGAATTTTTTTTTTGCTATTGAAAATGAAAAAAAATATTTTATCTTATTTAATTTTGTTTTTTGGCTTGCGAATATTTTATTTTATATTTTTTTCATATTTTAACTAGTCTAAAACTGGTTACTTTAGAAACATATTGGTGTAGAATTTTTTTGCCTACTGAAAACGAAATAAAATAATTTATCTTATTTAATTTTGTTTTTTGGCTTGCGAATATTTTATTTTATTTTTTTCATATTGTAACTAGTCTAAAACTGGTTACTTTAGAAACATATTGGTGTAGAATTTTTTTTTGGCTACCACTTGCTAATGTGTGAAAAAGCTAAAACATGGACATATTGAACTGAAAGGTGAACTAGCAGTATTCTGCTCTACAACTGATACTTTTTCCTGCAGGCATGCTGCTACAGTTACTGTGTGTGCGTGTGTGAGAAGGCAGGGACGGATTCACATTACGGCTTTTAAATTTCTCTATAGTCATCGTCCATTATTATTATTATTATTATTATTATTAAGCCAAAATGCATTTTAATCCTTTTCAGAACTGTGTCGACGCAAGCCAATGAAATCGTAATGGTAATGGGCAATTCCGTATATCTAAACTAACTTAGAAATGGTAATGGGAGGATGAGAGAAAATTGTAATGGGTTATGCTATTGAATTTGATATTTGTTGTTATTACTTTTCTAAATGTAGTGGGACCGTAAAGTTTGTTGAATGTGCGATTAGTATGACGATTATAAAGGGGAGCAATTTGAAAGTAAACAAACAAATAATCAAACACATACACATACATACGTAAGCATTGCTATGGTTAGGTCATAAACCAGAAGAACCCATGATTGATCCCGACTGTGTTCCTTTTCATTCAGGTCAATGTATTTAGTTGTGTACTCTTTCTTTATTTGGTTAGTTGAAGTGATCTAATCTGTGGGGGTTCTAATGGAATTATTTTTGTGAAAGGCAGTTTGCTGTTAAACTTTATAGTTCTGTGCAACCTTGTTACCAATTTGCTTTGCAGCTCAAGTAAGCGGTGTGTTTTTAAGAGTTTGCAAAGCTAATATGAGAATACAAAACAGAAATATTGTTGAAAAGCATTTTTGTATTGTATTATAATCTGTTAGATAATTTTATGGTATTTATTTTTATATTTTGAAAACAATAATTCAGGTAGTTTGGCTCGATAGCGCTCGCCATTCACTGTAATGACAGCTTTTGCCTCATTTCGAAAAAAAAGGATCGATGATGCCGCCAGTGAGTAAACCGGTGATGGTGACTCGTTAACGGCTTGAGGATTGCCTTCACTCCATATAATCAGAAATGAGCTTCATCACTAAATCCTTCAATAAAAAAGCCCATCTTTGACCATTTTCAAATGAGCCCAATGAGCAAAAATGCGACCCAAACGATGGTAACTTTACTTCTATTCTTGCACCATCTGTATTTATAGGGACGAAAGCCAATATTCTTAAGCTAAATTTTCCACGCAGTCGAAGGACAAAGGCGAATAAGTTGAGAATGACGACCACTCGACATTTCGGCGGCTTCTTCAACACTTCGCGCTACAGCAGCAATATTATCTTTGGTACACACATTTCTTTCTCTTGTTGCTGGTTTTGAATCGAGAAGAGTACAATTAGTGCAATAGCTATCAATAACTGCACAAATTGCTCGCTCACGAGGCCTATTATATTGACCGTAAAATGGACTAAGTGCTCTATGAACTTCGCGAGCAGATTTATTTTTTTTGAGTAAATTTTCACAATTTAGAAACGTTGTTCAGGAGTTAAATGATTCATGACGACTCGCCAAATCTATCAAATATAAACATATTACAGTTTGCCATTCTCAGTTGTTAAACTATGGTTATCGATATCGATACTGCTCATGCAGCTAAAAAAATGGCCAATAGGTTGTCTTCTGCAATAGTAAAGTGAATGTTGCAGTATACGGACGTATTTTGGCTCGCACTTCAGTCTGTGTTTATTTCCAAGTGAATTTGCAAAAATTAATTAAATTCGTACCTATATCACAGCTTGATACAGGGACTCTATTTTGGAAATTAATCCCAGCAAACTTCTCTAATGAATAAAAACTGAGAATACAAAATAATATTCAGAATGCAGCGTGCTTGCCGTGAAAAAGTTGATCGTAATGAACAAAAGGAGTTGTGTGCAGGTGCAAAAACATATTTCAATTGAAATAAGTATGTTAATAAGTCATAGACTGATCTTGATTTGCAGCTCACATCAAATAAACGATACTATTGTAATTTGTGTTCACTTGAGCGGCGGGCATCTATTCATTCTCCGCCCCCTATTGGCGTCTCTGTTGCTAATAAAAACTCGGAGACTAGTGACAATTCAAGTGATAAATCCTATTGTCAACATATAACGCTGCTCGTTAATGCAAAAATGTGAATGCTCTGCCCTCCGAAAAAGCGCAAATACTTACGGTGGTAAATGCTCTGAGTAGTGTTAATTCTCAGCTGTCCCAATCATGGGATAGCTTGTTTGTTGAAGTACGCTCTCTATACTCAAAAACAATGATGATAATGGATCATCTCTTCGTTAACTTCGGAAATTACAAATTTGCGCAATGTTGTTGCTAACTATGCCAATACAACCAATCATAGTGCAGCTAAGCTAATATCAAGTGTTTGCCTGTAAAAATTAAACATCTAATCTCTTAAAGCAAAGACAGCAACAAAGGCAACACTGCAATAAATAAGCGGCCTCTCTGGGTTAATGAGTCTCTTTCTTCGCCTATCATCGTATCGCTCAATGAGAATATCACTGCTCTCACTGTGTTGATCTCTAATGCTGATGAATGCAATAATGTAGTGTGAGCGAAGACGACGTCAATGTGCTGAAGGCACAACCACTTCTGTTTTTCTCAGTTGTTACAATATAGGGGGAAAAACACAAACAAACTTTTACAGAAAACAAATTTTCCCCAAGGCATATTTTTCTCATAGCTGACTCGTTGAACCACTAACTGCAATAATTTCAACCAAATAAATTAATGACAAACAAATTTTAACTCCAAAAATTAATTCTTAGCATTATTTCGCAATTATTTTCCGTTTTCTGTGAATAAAATAAGTTCCATTGGGAGTGTCATGGTATTAATTTTGAAGGAAAAAAGGCAACAAAATTTCCAGAGCAGTTCAAATGCGGCGTAAAATATTGAAATAGAGCTTTAATTGTTTGGAAATGGTTGACACTTGTAAGGAAGATTTGTAGTAATTTTACTAGTTCTACTTTAGAGATTTATTAAAAATGTTCAATTGAAAAACTCACTATTTATACATGTTTTTGAGGTGCCAAAGGAGGAAAGCTCAAGTATTGCTAAGTCGTCGTTAATGATATAGATTTATAAACTGAGATACATTGTCAACACCTACAAGCGAATTTAAAAAAAAAAAACATTTTTTCATTCCATTTATTATTCATACTTCTACTAAATTTTGCCAACAATACTCAATAATTTTATAGTAAATATCTAACAGAATCTCAATATGATATTTATTTTAAAAAAATAGATCTACGTTTGCTCTATTTTTTAGTAGAATTGCTGAAAGCGTAACTACCTATTAGATAGGGACTGGCTTCGAAACCTATAGTGGGCACGATAGCTCCTATTGATAAAATATTTTTTTTAAATAGCGTTCGTCCCTCGGCAGGCAATGGCAAACCTGCGGGTGTATTTCTGCCATGAAAGTTTTCTTATAAAAAACCATCTGCCGTTCGGCATAAAACCATCTGTAGATAGCTTCATTAGTGGAAAAACATCATGACGCATACCACAAATAGCTGGAGGGCTCCGCTAAATACCTAACAAGGGATGTAAGCGCCAAATTTATATGTATATTTATATATAAAAATATGTAGATGAAATATGTAGCTGAAATATGTAGATATGTTTGTAGATGAGCTTGTGAACAACATTTAACTACTGCTGCTGTAAAATCGAAATGTTTGGATAGGTACTTCGAGAGCAAATATAATTTAATTATCTTTGATAATTAACTTTGCATAATTAGCGTCAATATAAGCGTCTTTGCTCAGTCAGCTTGAACAAAATTACAACCACAGCCGCATTGGCTTAACCTAAACTTTGTTTACGCATAGGCGCCTATGTAAATTTATTAAACCTTTAACTCACTTCTCTTCTCATAAAATCGATTGGGGTGCTTTAAGGGATAATAAACGACGCTTCTATGGATTAAAGCATTTCGCGGAGGATGGTGAGTTGTAGTTATTGTGAGGCATGGCTGCACAGTGTCCTATCGAAGTCGAATCAAGAGTAGAGTAAAAGTAATTTGCAGATATGAAGAATTAGAGAAAAAACTTAATTCTTAAACAGCTGCTTTAAGTGTAATGATTTCCTTAGTTTTCTAATTAGGCTCACTGGAAGCAAATTCAGTACAAAAATAATTTAGGAAAGAGCTTTCAAATGCACAAACATACTAAAATCACACCTTTTTCAAAGTTATGAATATCTCATTTTGATCTTCAAGAGTAACTTTTAATTTAGGGAAAAAGAAATGCATTATTTTCTTGGTAGATGGCTGTAGTAATCGGTATCTCGTAAAGTATAGCACAATTTAAAGTTTATGCCCTTGGTCAAGGTGAAATTTCACACTAAAAAAAATCTAAATCTAAAAAAAAGGCGAAGGTGCAAGCCAGGGCTTCAAAATTGTCTATAACATTTAGGTATTTGTGATGTTAATCGAGGTAGAGTAGCATATTAGTAGTCATCGCACCGCCCAGGAGCTAAATATCCACCATAAAACAGTTTTAACTCATTCGGGCAAAAATTGTAAGCAAAAATAATGGACTACTTATTCCCAAAACTAATATTTGGGTTAAGATAATATTTTTTATTTATTGTTGGGAAAACTTAGGATATAACTAAAAATCAGACCTGTTTGTAAATTCCAAAATAAACTTCTTCTACTAAATGTGTATTTTTTATTTGTATTTTACATCTAAGGCAATGATTATAAGTTAAGGAATTACGAACAAAAGCCAACTGCTCGTCGTAGTTTTAGGCAAATATGGAAGCAAGCCCATTGGCATTTTCGAATTCTGTTTGAATATAGTGTTTAAGATCACCGAAAAAATATATATTTTTTTTTTGGCGGTGAGGATGGGTTAAAAATACCTTCGCACCATATACATAGTAACCGTCGCTACTACTTGTGTGGTGATTCTATTAAAAATATCCCTCGTTTTCTCTTGCATTTTTCCCTCCACCCCGGGAGTGCTTCGGCATTTCTTCAAGTCAAGACGGTGTCCTAAAAAGGGCACGTACTTACTCACCTTACAACCAGGGTTGCCTATTTTGCTCAATGCTCTTCAGCATACGTTTCCATTTCAGGCTTCTTTTTTTGGATAATATCCTCCACGAAATTTGCGACGGCATTGCATTTTTTTCGTCTATCGACATTTTCTCGATTATTTCTTCAGATGTAAATACACCAATACTCGTTGCAGAGCTGTTCTCTCTATGTTTCACCACTTGAATTTTAAGAAAATACAAATACTTGCGAAAGGACCGATGTCCGGACAAAAACTGTGTAAGGTAATAGTTAACCTCACCGTGCTTGCTTTTTACTCACTTTTTTACATCAGGTATTAGCCTCGCTGTCCATCTACCATACCGTTCAGAGTTAAATCATGCCTGCCAAAGTGTGAGCTTTTGAACTCTTATATCGGAGAAGCGTGGTACTGGGATTCCTAAGATGTTTGCCTCCCATCTCCGTTTGCGCTATTGTGCTAGAATATCTATAGGAGTGGTTTCGCTGATACAAAAAAATATTGAATATTTCGTAATTGCGCTAAGTTAATGGAATTTCCGTGTTTAGGCACAAAATTGCAGTTTTTGGCGGCGAAGTCATTCAAGGTAGTTCTTGCAAAATGGGAGAAGGTTTTATTCGGCCAAAATACATAAATGCCATCGCCATAATATTCTTTAACTCCGGGTGAAGCGTAGGGCCAAAAGTTATTCATGTCGTTACGGCTGTGAACAAGTTGATGGAGATTATTCCTGTTAATATTGAAGTTTCTCAGGTCAGCATCTATCATATTTCCCTATCAGGTTTTTGGTCTACAATAGCTTTTTGAGCCTTGACGATTCCAAGAAAGGACAGCCCTATTTTTGCCGGTATCGTTGCGCAGTGTATGGTCTATCCAACCAAAGCGTTTGCGTTTGATGGCTAGGCCGATGGAGAGTTCATTGGTGAATTCCAATAGGTCCGTATTATAACTGATATGTCGCCACCAGATCCATAAGATTTTGCCAGGCAGGAATTTTACTTTGAAACTTTAGATTCAAAGCTTGTTCTTGACCGACAAGGATTTTGAAGATTGTGCGTTGCGTAATTGTACAAAAGCACCTCAGGCTTTATTTATTCGATTTGCAATGTCTTCGGACGTTCCGCCTGTTGGTGTTGCTTTGCTCACGAGATTACAATTATGATTGATTTTACTCCTTTCTGCGGTGAAAAGTGGGATATAAGTAGAAGTATTAAAGACAACAAAGGAACAAATGAATATTTGATTGAAAATAAAGACAAATAAATAATTGGCTCGTACATTTTTGTTAAGTGTTCGGCCGAGCTCCTTCTTCTATTTTGTGGTGTGAGTCCTCCTGATGTTGTTCTACAAATAGAGGGACCGCTTTTAGAAACAAACTTTTTTATCATTTTGATGTTTCATACACCGAGAATCGAACATGCACGTTTTCGAATGGTAGCCACAGCTACTGCGGCCGCCATAGGCATTACAAGTATAATAGCATAATAGACCACCTCTAATTTACTTCAAGTGGTATTTAAATAGTGAACGGACTCATACATAAAAGAGGTAGAGGCTTATTACCAAAAGAGCTAAGCACGCGGTGTTCCACATAAAATTGTTGACCACCTATGTTCTCCATCTTTCTATTGCATCCTAAGTAGGAATATACTTTGAGCCCTCTCTATTTCTTAGCCTCCTTCGCTATATTCTTTGCGGGGTTCCTGGTTTTTTCTAAATTTGTATTTCTCATTTTCAAAATCAATATTAGTTTATCCAAACATTTAAATACTAAAAAAAAAAACAAAAGCACACACACAAATACATGCAGCGGTTCATACAGTCAAAGATGCGCCCGTGTAGATTAGCCTCCCCATCTGCATCTCTGCATCTAGGAGGTCATGTTAATTTTGGGCGTAAAGCAAAAATAAATTGATGCATGGCAGAGACCATAACATGAAAATCCCACACACACCCCGAGGCTCACATGCACTTGAGCAAGTGAGCCCCGTACATTGTGACAAGCTCATAAATATCGTATTGGGCAAACGTATGCGTGCATAAATTTAGAATTGTGACAAAATTCCAGAAAAGCGAACAACACAAACCATTCAAAATGTGTAAATGGAAAATTATGGAGAAAGGGGATGAGTTGCAGTAAATGCAAAGTGGCCGAAGCATGAATTGTTAGGGTGAATGTTTAGAGAAGAAGAATCTGAGATTAGAAGCAATATATCATTAGAGCACATAACTTCAACACCAACACAGTTGTAAAGGTCACAAGAGTAGCGTTGGTTGCTTACCCGTAATTTTATCGCTCATACGCCATGTAGAACAAATTGAAATGACCCATATACCCGGACATAGCCTAAAAACTGAGTTTCGTATGTATAATATTGCTATGATTCTACAAAAAAAAGAGAAAAAAATACAAAAATCAGTTATGCAATCAATGACCATAAATCAAATGTGCTATGCAAAAGCATCAGCAAGAAATATCTGTAATGACATTAAAAACTTTGAAATTTTTTTCGTGTTACATTCATAAAAGCTTGAAATCACTTTTGAAAAAATATATAATAGCCAAGTGAATTTTTTGCTTTGAAACCCCGAAATTTTTTACCTATCTTCACATTCAACGGTAATCGGAAATTGTAAGCATACCAGAGCATTGCCGCAGCCTGACGTCCTTTTTTCGTTTATTTGTTGTTTCTACTGTGGTTTATTTCAGTGAATAAAGTTTTGCTTTAGTATTCTAAATTTATGTCAAAAGAATAGCTAATTGCAGGAGGTTTATCGGACGGCTCACCAAAGCACACTTAAATGTACTTCCTCGATTTGACGGCCGTTTATTTTGCAGCCACTTTCGGATTATTTACGGGATATGAGAACATGCGTAATAGCTGAACTGCAAGATAAAATGAGCCCTTAAAATACTTGGAGCCAACATTTGCAGTTTTAGTAAATAATATGACCCAGGCTGCTGAAAGCAGTGGACCTCTAAAATGGGCAGACATATTGGCCGCCTTAGAGTTAAACTGCCATCACAGACCGAAACTTTGAAGAAGCTCGTAGAAAACGTATCCAAGTTACGGTACGGACACAAACGTGGCTAGATTAGCCACAGAGTAAACGGTCCAACCCATACGAAACGGGAAATAATGATGGCTACCACACTGCCCGGCAGACCTGCAGTGCAAACCTGCAGCGCGCGAAATAAGGGATGAAATGCTAAGGCTAACGAGACACGAGGCAGATGGATGGCTAGGCTAATAAAACCGCATGTCACATGAAACCGCAGAAACTGCAGTGAGCAAAAATTTGTATACCATACAATCCAAATGTTTTCGGGGCACGGGTATTTCCAGAAATACCTGTTCAAAATAGGGAAATGCGAACACTCCCCATGCATGTACGGGGATGCCGCCGAAAATGACGTTGAACACATATTCTTTCAACGCATGCGTTGGGTGCAAGAGCGTCGAACGGTGGAGAGTGCAGTCGGTCACATAACAACTGAAAATTTAATCGACAAGTTGCTATGTAGCGAGGAAACGTGGGAGATCATCAGTGGTTTCGAGGAAAGAATTCTCCGGATAAAAAAGCGGGACCTGGACGAGGGCACCTTTGTACTGAAGAAGATGGAGAGTCACTCTGAAGTAATGCGAAAGTAGCTACGGAGTCGGCGAAAGGTTCAAACGAAGGGGGAGTTTCTTAGTCTCCAGACATACCATTGGTGAGTCGGCAGCTTTGATGATGCATTGGGCATTTTCAATCCCCTCATAAGCAAAAAAATAAAATAAAATAAAATTGATATTACAACTAAAATTAAAGTTACATTTAAAATTAAAATTAAAGCTGGTATTAAAAATAAAATAAAATAAATGTAAAATTGGACTAAAAATGAAGTTAAAAATAATGAAAATAAAAATCGATGGCAATTGCTGATTAAAACTAAAAATTAAATAAAATCTAAAAATAAAATAAATTTTACAATTAAAATTAAATCTAAAAATAAAATAAATCTAAAATTAAAATTAAAGTTAAAAAAATTATAATCTCAAAAAAAAAAAACTAAAATTATAATGAACATTCAATTTAAAAATTAATTAAAATTAAAGTTAGTACAAAAACTGAAATAAAAATTAAAATTAATAATACAACTAAAACAAAAACAAAGCCAATAAACCATGTAAAAATTGATATTACAACTAAAACTTAAACTTAAACTTAAATTAAAGATTATATTAAAAATAGAATACAACCAAATAAATTTAATTATAATTTAGTAAATATAAAAATTTAGTAAAAAATTATATTTATAAATGTTCGTAAAATTATAGTTAAAATTCAAATTAAAATTTGTGAGAAAGTAAATGGAAGTTAGTATTAAAATTAAATTTAAATTAAAGGTAAAATAAGGTTTCGTTTTGAACTAAGAATCTAAGTTAAAACTAAACTTAAAATTAAATTTGAATTAGAATAATAACTAAAAATATATAACTAATGAAATCCAAGTTTAAAATTCACAGCAATAAATACGACACAGCAATCCTCACAACAGGAAAAATAGCTGCAACTAAACTTCACACCGCTATAGACGCAGTAGAAAAATGGACGAAAATTTGGCGAATAAAATTAAATAGTATCAAATGAATTCATGTGACCTTTACCAATAAAAAAGTAAACCATCACCCAATAATGCTACTAGGCGCTTCAATTCCATACGCAAATACTGCCAAATATCTTGGTATAACCCTCGATGCTAGGCTACGTTGGAAGGAGCATATAAAAATAAAACGAAGCGAACTTAATTTGAAAATATTAAAAATGAACTGGCTCATTAGACGGAATTCAAAATAATATATATAATAAAATAATGATATACAATCAAATTATCAAACCCGTGTGGTCTTATGGCGCTCAAATTTGAGGCTGTGCCAGTCAATATAATATTAACATAATTCAACGATTTCAAAATATAATTATTAAAAATATTGTCAACGCACCTTGGTACGTTCGCAATGCAGATATTCATCGTGACCTCTGCATTCCTACGGTCGCTGAAGTTATTAAAGTACAAGCAGAAGCCCACTCTATGAGGCTCCAGAGGCACATTAACGAGGAAGCCAGCAAATTTCTTAACACCGCAGGCCTAACCCGACGACTCCAGCGAAAAAACCATATGATCTTAAAGGTAGTTAATGTAAAGAAGAGATTTTAAAATTATCTTCATAAAAACCCCACAAAATTGTTAAAATCATACTGCTTGTTAGTTTCCCTTAAACTAGTTGTAGTGTCAACAAACATGGTATACCTATATATAGTTAGATGTTTGTAATAAAAAAAAAAAACACAAAAAATTAAGGGGTTATATACAGTTAGAATTTTCCAAAAATTGATTTCTTTTGTTTTATTTTCTTAATGTACATATATATATTTAAGAATACACATAAAAAATTTTATATCGTTCCGGTGAATATTTTTGAAGTTACACGCAAATTTAAAAAGGCGTTTCAGAGTGCTTGAAAGTACAGGGTGGGCCAAATAAGACCTACTAATGTTAAACACAAATAACTTTTGCAATAATCATTTATTTTGGTTAATTTTTTGTATGCATTGAATATATATTATGGAAAAATATTACATCAGACAAATCTCCACCATTTTTCTCGATACAAAGATTGGCTCTTTTTAACGCGTTTTTCATTACACCACATAAAGTTTCTGGTTGAAGGCTCAGTATTTCGTCTCGAATATTTTGCTTCAGCTGTCTAATAGTCTCTGGTTTATTAAGATACACTTTGTCTTTTAAATATCCCTATAAAAAGAAGTCGAGCGCAATCAAATCTGGCGAACGAGGTGGCCAAGGGAAATCTGAATTTTTGGAAATCAGACGTTCGCCAAAAATTTCACGCAGCGGACCCATAGTTTGCTTAGCAGTATGCGCAGTTGCTCCATCTTGTTGAAACTACAAATTAGGACTGCTCCGCCATTGGCCGCAAAAAGTTTTCATTCAATGTTCTGTAAGAAGCTCCTGAAATCTATTCCGGCGTTTCATCCTCATTTTCGAAGAAATATAGACCGGTAACTCTAGTGCCCATAGCACCGCACCAAACAGTACATTTAGATGGGGGCAACTGATGTTGGTGTGTTGCCCTTGGATTTTCAAAGCCCCACAATCAACAGTTTTGTTTGTTGCCATAACCATTTAAATGGAAATGTGCTTCATCCGACGTCAACACATTATTTAAAAAATCAATTTGTGTGGCTAATTGTGTAAAACGAATAGCGTATTATAGTCATTGTTGGTGGCCCTGCCGTAGCAGTGCTTGCACAATTTGAATTTTGTATGAGTACATCTTAAGATCCAACTTTAAAATTCTACGGAATGTCGTTCTGGAAATGCCCAATTGGCTGGAACCACTGCGAGTTTTGCCAAATGGATAATCTGCAACACTCTGCCGTACTGTTTCCACGTTGTCTTCAGTACGAATATTTCGATGGCCACCTTGTCCAGGACGGTCCGCCACTCAACCCAGTTCCTCAAAACGACCGACCAAACTCCTAATCATGAAGGTTATGGGAGCTGATCTGGAATTAAAATGTTGCCGATATTTTCACTGCGTTAAAACAACTGATCGTTGACAAGAATAGAAAAACTCGATAATTTTAATGCCTTGTGTTGCACTGTAGGGTTCCATAATAAATTTCCAACAACTCAATTATAACTTACAAAAGGAGAAAAATATATATGTCAAACAATAAAAAAATTATTTTTGCTTAACATTAGTAGGTCTTATTTAGCCCACCCTGTACAAGGCCGGAGCGGAAACGCTTTTTTTTCAAAATGGTGTTTTCAAAGTCGGTGACCAACATTACTCGAAAACAGCTAAACAAATTAGTCTCAAATTTTAAAATGAGCTTCTGAAATATACGGGTGCTTTTTAGCTATTATCTTTTTAAACAGTTGGTTTAAACAGCTGACGCACGTTTCGTGTTTTGTTTCACTGTCAAACATCTTCAGTTTGGTCTATAATTTAACCATGAATCGTCTTACAAACGAACAACGCTTGCGAATCATTGAATTTTATTATAAAAATGCGTGTTCTGTTAAGAAAGTTTATCGCGCGCTTCTTCCATTTTCTGGTCAGTTTAACGACCCACTGAAGCGGCTATTCGAGCTACTGTGACTAAATTTAGAACCAAATTTACATTATTGGATATCAAACCACCAACCCGCTTAAGTAGAGTGCGAACTGAAGAAAACATCGCAGATCTATCGGCCAGTGTTAATGATGACCATCAATTATCGATTCGTCGCCGTTCGCAGCAATTGGGCCTCTGTTACTCAACAGCGTGGAAAATTTTGCGAAAGGATTTAGGTGTGAAGCCTTTCAAAATACAGCTGGTGCAAGAATTGAATCCGAATGATCTTTGGTGAATGGGCTCTTGGAAAGTTGGTCGAAGATCCACTTTTTTATCGAAAAATTGTGTTTAGCGACGAAGCTCATTTTTGGATCAATGGGTACGTAAATAAGCAGAATTGTCGATTTTGGAGTGAAGATCAGCCAGAAGAATTGCAAGAGCTACCAACGTATCCAGAATAGGTCACAGTTTGGTACGGTTTATGGGCTGGAGAAATCATTGGACCGTACTTCTTCAAAGGTGCTGCGAATCGTAACGTAACTGTGAATGGTGAGCGCTACCGTGAAATGATATCCAACTTTTTTTTGCCCAGAATGCAAGAGCTTGACTTGCATGACATGTGGTTTCAGCAATTCAGACAAGCTTGCTTCAATTACCGCATTGAAAGACAACATTAAAGCATTTATATGTGAGATATCGGCCGCAACATTGGAAAGAGTATGCCAAAATTGGACTAAGCGGATGAACCATTTGAAGCGCAGTCGCGGTCAACATTTGCATGAAATAATCTTCAAATATTAAATTATATGGACTGTACTATCGGTTTAAGTAAAAACGTCAAGCATTTTTCTGAATTTTACGTGTGTTTTATTGAAAAACTTTCCTATAGCTTTTAAAAATAAGCCAAGATCAAGATTTTTTCTCACCGATAAATTTATATTTTTTTTTTGAGAAACTGCCATTTTGTCAAAAAAATTACTTTACTTATTCCTTCGATTAATTACTAGATTTAACATTAATATAACGAAATCTGTTTGGTTTTTTAATTTCAGAGATACAGTATTCACCGCAAGGCTCTTTTTTGAAAGGAGCCCCCGGAGATCAGCTGTAGTTCCTTTCCAAATAAATATTTTTACTAATGCTAAGTCTTAAAATACAGATAAAAATAACATAATAAGTGTACAAATTTTTAGATCAATAAATTTAAAGGTTTTCTTAGAAAAAATTGTGGAAAATTCGCTTTTTTCGGCCTTCGAACTGCATATAACCGGTTAAATTGTTTTTTTTTTTTTATTAAAAATAAAATTGTTTAAATTGAAATAAATTATTTGTAATAAAAAGTTTATTTAAGTTTTAAAGTAAATTTAAATTTGGAAATTATTTATAATAATATAATTAATTAATAAAAACATTTTTGCTTCAAAACCTTATATCTACAAACGAAAATACACTTTAAAGTACACACACATTGAACAATGTTTACCCACAGTGAATTAGTTCCACATTTGCTGCCTTACTGATAATAAAAGGTCATCAAAGTCAAGTTTTTATGTTTGTTTTTCTTGCTGCTTTTTTTAAATATGCTCTTCTTCTACGTTCTTCTTCTTGCTTTTGCGTTTTCGTCGTTATTTTCGTTGGTTGTTTGCTTTTTTTCTGGTCTTTTATCCCATCGGAGACATTGAATTCGGCATTTCAAATTCATTGATTTCGCATGAAATTTAAAGCAAACATCCCATTATGTGACACACATGCAAAGCAGTAAAGCTTCGAATTCGCATACTCGTACCCCCATCTTTCATACACACACACACACATACACATGTATAGGTACATGCATATTCCTACTTCTAACCAAATTCGTTACATCTTCTAGCCTGCGGTTGGCTTGAAGTTTCTTTGGATATGCGCCATAGGCGCCTACAAGTTTGTCTGCGAATTTTGTTGTTGCAATTGGGAGCAATAAAACGAAAATCGTAAATATGCTACAGGGTGTTGTCTACTTGTTCATTCGCCCACGGTGCTTTGTGTAACACAATCACGGTGTTTTGTTATTTTTCTCTCACCACAGGCGCAACACAAATAATAACTGCTTACTTTCGTACGTTAAAATACCTACAATAGTTTTGCTCTTAGCTTTTTTTCTGTGCAGAGCGGTAACGAAATTGTATAGTTACTGCATTGGAGATTCGCATAAATTGTTGCAACTCTGTGCCTGCTGCGGGACGCGCATCAACTCATATCTAACTACAACGTACAAAAGTCTGTATATGTATATATGTATATGTATATGTATATGTACATACCTATATTCACGAACATTTTGCGTTCTCTATTGTATTTGTATGTATTTATATGCAGGCATGCCATTTTTGTGTGTGTGTGTGAGAATTCATGTAGGGGATTTTCAAAAATATTGTCACGTCGTAATACAGAAATCGGAATCCATTCAAATGGAAAATAAATATAGCTATAAGTAATGTAACTGTAAATACAAGCGGGCGTAAATTGCCATACATACGTACGCATGTTTGTATGTATGTATGCATGTATTTGTGTTTATTTTCTGGTTTGCTTCCGACGTCCGGAATTCGTGCGACGTGTGTAGGCGGCATATCTGGGTTAATATTTAATGGAAAGTCAAATATCATAAGCATTTTATGTTGACAATTCCACCTTATAGCTGCTGAAGGCGATACGCTGCCTCAGCTTATACGTTTAACTGGATGTGCGTGTGTGTATTATGACTTTATTTTATGTTCTCTAGTAGGTGGATGAAATTATATTTTCACACCGGACTTCATTGCGGCTAAATGATTCTAGTTTCTATATCTGACAGCCACATACACACAAACACACATATGTATGTATGGCAATACGAGATAATTGGGAAATATATTCATTGACAAAAGATGGTTACAAGTGTTAAACAAACCGGAAGAGGTCAGAAAATCACAACATTCTTATTTACTTAGTTGCGTGTTTGGGAACTTATAAAAACCTTAGCAACGCCGCTGTTAGTTTTGCATTTTCTAAACTGTTTGGGCAAGCAAATCGAATGGGTCTGATGGTGAATGAGGACAAGAGTAAGTAACTTCTGTCATCAAACAAACAGTCGGCAGTTATGATTTTGAAGTTGTAAGATAAAGGGTTTTCCAATAAGAGGTATTATTTTGATATTCAAAGAAAAATGCCATTTTTTAATATAAATGATCGGATGTTTATTTCATTATAAAGAGAAAGGTATGCGGTTAATAGTGGAAAATAACATCAGGCAAATGACCACCACGACCACCACAATTCCTTTTTATGAAATTTTCCATAACCGAATTGCAAAGTGCCTGTAATATGTCCTCGATACCCTCACGAATTCCATCTTTGAGGTTTAGAATCGACCCTGGGCTGATGGCGTAGACCTTCTCTCTCACGTGGCCCCAAAGAAAACGTCACAAGGTGTTAAATCACAAGATATTGGTGGCCAATTGTGATCATCTTTTCGAGAGATAATACGGTCCGGAAACTTTTCACGTAAAAGATCATTGATTTTGTGGCTTGTGTGGCACGTAGCGCCATCTTGTTGAAAATAAACGTTGTCCAGATCAATACCAACCAAGTCCGGCCATAAAAAACCGTTAATCATTTCTTGATGGCGCAATCCATTCCAAAATAACACCTGTTATTGGAAACCGCTTTAGTTTGAGGTCACTCTCGGCACGAGTTCAACGCAGACCAACGCCCTCTATGGGTAGAACTCATAAAGTCCTCAATCCATAGTTGAAACGGTGCTGAACTGACATCATTAACCAATTTATCAGTCAACTCCTTCCCTGTAATACCACAAAGTCAAGGCACCCAAATAAGACGAACTTTGTTATGTGTTACAACACTGTTTGGTTTTGTCTTACATTCACCGACTAATTTTGAAGAGCAGCGTGGGTTAGCAAAGGCTCTTAGTGCAGCTTTACTGTCACTACAAATTCCAATACTACTACTTTTTCTCAATTAGCCAGTATACTGCATTCAAGATGGCACAGACTTCTCTTTAGAATACCGTAGCCATCTGTCCTGCAACGTTAGAGTACTGAGTGCCTTCGTCTAAGTACCATCCAGTTCCACTACCATCACTTGCTTTGGATACGTCGGCGTAAAAATTGTGCTGATAGCCCGTTAATAGGTTCTCTGGACTTAAACATTGATCTCTATCTGGGATCAAAACAGCATACTTCCTACCGAAGCTAACAACATGCAGCCGATTGTCCACTGGCATCGAGAACAGTGTGCACCACTTCGACAACTGGTGGTATATCTAACAGTGGCCAGTGCTTTCTTCATTTCCCCAGACTCCGTTTAACTTGAGCCTTCTGAACTTGAAGATCTGGAGATTGCAAGTTCAGAATGGCATTAAGGGCATAACCAGATGTGCTACTCATGGCACCTGTGATACCTAAGCACACACTTCTCTGTAGCCTGTTTAGGGGTTTTACTCAGGAATTAACCATTGTCAGTAGTAAGTAGTAATTCTTTATTTATTTGTAAATATTTTATCTTACCTTTCAATAATTTTTACAATAATACATAAAGAAAGAAATAATAAATTTGTGGCAATAACAATGTTGCCTGTCACAACTCAAAAATTATTCAAAATTAAACTCTGCAACAGGAAAATTTCTATAGCGTAAGGCTGAGTATATAAAGCAAGTTAGTCTTTTCCAGTTATGGCCATTAAGTATATCTATTACTTCTACTTCATTTAGCTTCGCTGCGTTTAGGTATTTTGTTCTGATCTCCTTCAGCACCGGACATGTTCCTAAGAAATGCTGCATATTTTTTCCTCGTTTAAATTACAGAGGGTGCATATTTTCTGAGCATTTCCATACGTAGTTGCATTTAGCTTCAGTAAACCACATATTGCCTTGAAAATTGTCGTAATATTAGCTAGCCGCATGTCTTCTTTAATATATGATTCCCCTTTTGAGTAGTCTAAATGTTTATAAATTCGCGTCGCGCTTGACTGTGCTTTTTGCCTTGCCATGTTGATATCTTTTATTTTCATTTCGGTAAGAAGTTGCACACAGCGATCTTGCCAGTCTATAGCGGTGATGTTTTCTTCAAACTTCAGGCCGAACTCCATTCCTATGTCGTTCAGATGCTTAAGTCAAAACACATTTTTAATTAAGATGCCTTTTGTGTTAGTTTGTGTGGGAGTCTGTTGCAATTATATTTATAAATAGTTTTCCAGATATACTTCATGTGTAATTCTAAAGAATACATGTGGCTATCTTCTATATTAGTTTCTAATGTTATTGCATAATTTGGACTGAACTCGGGTAGTTTGAGGATACTTTTAATAAAGTAACGTTGAAGTTTATTTACCTCATCGAATAAGGCATATCCCCAAACTTGCGCTGCGTAGGTTTGTATCGCTCTGCATATCGCTTGGAACAACTTCCATTCGCTAAAAAATCGTTCCATGTGCTATAAATACTAGCTTTTGCTGAAGTATTCCTGGCTTCTAAGTGCTTGCCGAATGCCATTTTGGGTGTGAGAATGACACCAAGATATTTATATTCGGCCACCAATTTAATTTCTTCACCTTGGTATCAGCATTTTTCAGCCTGGGAAAGTCGTCCACCTCTTCTAAATACCATCATTTATTTGGGTTTATTTCCATATTCCATTCAGCGCAGTATTTCACCTGGTTATTAATCAAGGATTGCATGACCTTCTAAATAGTCGTGCAAATCGTTTAGGTATAAAGTGAACAATAATGGCGACAACAGACATCCTTGTTTCACACCAGTGCAGGTTTCAAAATAGTCGGATACTTCTTTTCCCGTCCAAAACGCAGATCTCTAAATATTTTCTATGAGGTTCGTTATTTTGCTAGATATTCCCATCTATCGAAGTTTATAAATCAACGGTCTCCTCGGCAGCCTGTCGAACCCCGCCTTGAAATCAACAAAATATGCGTAAACTTTTTAATTTTCATGAAACTTTAGGTGTACAATAGACGCAAGATTATAAATGTTATCTACAGTTGAATAGTTTCGTCTAAAGCCGGCTTGGAATTCTGTGAGCACGTTGTTTTTTTCTACCTAGTTTGCAAGTCTTGCGTTTATCAATCCCATTAACACCTTTGCGATAGAATTCATAAACGATATTCCGCGATAGTTACTGGCTGCATTTACACCTCCCTTCTTAAAAATTGGGAAAATTACCGTTTTTTCAAAAGTTTCATCGATTCTTCCGATCTCAAAAATTATGTTGTATACCTTTGTTAACTCCAACTTAAATTCTGGCGAAGCAAACTTTAGCAGCTCATAAGGTATTCTATCTTCTCCTGGCGCTTTATTTATTTTAGCATTTTCAATGGTTTTTTCAACTTCCATAAAAGTTATATCTTTATCGAGATATTCATCTTTACATAGCGCAGCTGCGTAATAAATGTCTTTTTTTAATTGCGGTTGGTTTAGTAGGCTTTAAAAATAGTATTTAAAATCGTTCGCAGTGATATTTGTACCAACTTGAAATGACTTTCCTCTTATATCCTTCGCTAAACTCCACCATTCTTTTGCATTTGTAGTTTTGTTGATTCGTTTTTGAATTTTTTCGTAAAATTCTTTCTTTGCTTTTTCACATGCGTTTCTATAAAATTGATTTGCTGGTAGATATTTTTGCTTATCGTCTGCAATGTTAGATTTTCTAAAGTCATTCAGATATTTGAAGGATAGCTCCTTAGCCTTAAAACATTTGAAATTGAACCATGCATTTTTAAAAGTGATTTTAAAAGTGAATTTCTGGCAGGTGACTGTGGCACTGACATTTTTATTACGTTGGCAAGCTTCTTCAGATCCATTATTTCTCCTCCATTTTTGAACTTATTTAGGTATTGGCTTAGTTTTAATTGATAATTTACCTTTTCTTTTTCTTTAAGCACTACTTTCGGCAATAAATTGATGTTTTCCAATTCGTTTAGTACCATATTTATTTCTAATATTCATTTAATTGGCATGTGGTCAGACCATACTTTTGATTTAACTTAGAATCTTTCAATATATTTCAAATATAATGGGTCTAACCAGGGTGATGCAAAAGGTCCGCCATATAACTTTACGGAATTAAAAATGCTATAAAAAAGAAACTACTCAATATTTTTCCAAACTCTTTTTTTTTTATTTTGAAGTACAATCCTTCCGGTTAATGATGAAATACAACTTCATTCATATGACTGCCTCGGCTAGCCATGCACCATCCCATACGATCGATCCAATTTTTCAACACATTTTCGATTGTATGCGTCTGTATTTCAGCTATGACATCGTGTATGTTGCTCTTCAATGCATCAATTGTTGCTGGTTTGTCGTCATAACACTGGTCTTTGATGGCACCCCAAAGATAATAATCCAACGGCGTCAAATCGCAGCTCCGAGGCGGCCAAACGATATCAGAATTTCGGCTGATAATGCGATCTTCGAAGCCAGTGCGCAAAAGATTGATCGTAACATTCGCTGTGTGGCAAGTAGCGCCATCTTGTTGGAACCAAATGCCACCAATATCCTCCTCTTCAATTCCTCGGAACAAAAATTCGTTCAACATGGCCCGGTAACGCCCGCTCTCCATTGACAGTTACGGCCACTCCTCGCTCATTTTCGAAGAAAAATGGAAATGATGCCTCTCGACCAAAACCCGCACCAAACAGTGACTCGTTGTAAATGCATCGGCTTTCCTTCGAGTGCGTGCGGGTTTTCTGAGCCCCAAATGCGGCAATTTGGCTTGTTAACATGCCCGCCGCAAAGTAACGCACAAACGCTTCATTCGATGCTTTTCTTCTTCCCATTGCCGTACGTAATTTTCGTACACATTCTGCAACATTACCATGATTTTCAAAGTAATGTCGCATGAGCGTATACACAACCATTTTCGTTCAGCGGAAGAATAAAACTAATTTTCTGTCAAATCAGATGACAGCTAAGTGTTACCATTCTTCAAATAATACCTAGTTCAAATCCCTAACGATAGATGGCGGGCCCTGTACAAGCAGTATCAGGTTCTGTTACACTGCCAAAAGACTTTTAGTGTTCGGGAGACCTTCTGATCGACGTGCATTAAGCATTCAATTTTATCTTTGAATAACTTTTTTACTAAATAAAAAAAATGAGTTTGAGTGAAGAAAATATTCATTTTTGTACCTTTACGCGCTCCATTGCTTGTTTGTTGGCATACAGCAGCTGTTTGTGCACAAGTGTCAAAAATGCCGTACGACGCCATTCGCAAAAATTATAAATCTTCCGATAGGGTGATTAATTTTGCGCCTCCTAGTACGTCGGGTGACGTCAGTACAATGCTTTCTCCAGCGATTTACCTTTGCAGTACCTTTACTGGGTATTACAGAAATTCTCGGCAGAACCTAAATTTAATATACTCACGCACCCATGAAAAGGCTATTGAGTCCAAACAGATAGCTCTATGTGCATTTATTGACATATCAGGTTTTTGATAACACTTCCTATGAGGCAATCTATAATGCCCTATATCTAAAGGAGGTACCTGAACCCATCACTAGATGGATAATATTCATGCTGAAATCTAGGACGATCAGCACCGAACTAGGAGGAACAATCAAATCTATCAAAGCCACAAGAGGTTGCCCTCAAGGAGGCATACTCTCTCCTCTTTTGTGGACTCTAGTCATAGAGGAACTTCTCCACAAACTGAACAACCTAGGTTTTCACACTCAGGGCTACGCTGATGACCTAGTAATATAGTTTATGTATTAGGCTGGCATGAGGATACCATTTCGGATCGCATGCAGCAAGCCCTTACAATAATAAACAAATGGTGCACGGAAAAAGGGCTCTCCATCAACCATCCAAAACAACACTTGTACCGTTTACTAAGAGAAGGAACATAAATCTCAAATGTCCGACCCTTAATGGAACAACACTTGAACTCTCGACAGAAGTGAACTATCTTGGCGTTAGTCTTGACGAAACGCTTACGTGGAGAGAGTTACTTCAAAACCCACAGGGGCATTCTTTGCCTGCACAAGGCTTTTTGGTAAGACATGGGTACTAAACCCTAGAATGACCTTCTGGACATTCACCACAGTTGTGAAACCCATAGCCACTTATGCATCCTTAGCATGGGGGCCCAAGGTCAAGCAAAGAAAAGCAGTAAACGAATTAAACAAACTGCATCGCCTGATATGTGTTGGTATTACAGGGGCTATGAAAACATGTCTCACGGATGCATTGGGTGTGCTCTTGAACATATTGGAAGGGAAGCTTACTCGAGTGCCTTAAGTTTAAAAGGTATATCTGAACTTAAAAGTGGGGATATGAAAGGACATTTCTTCATAGGGATGATATACTATCACCCAAACCAATACTCTTCAGGAACTTCCAAGTTATAATTAATGAACGCACAGACTAGAGAACTAATTCTATCACTTTCAAACCTGGCTCTCAGCTATGGTTTACTGATGGGTCCAAATTGGAAAATGGTAGAACAGGGGCAGCAACCAATGGGCCTAAATCAAAAAATCGATTCCGATGGGACTCTACCCAACAATATTCCAGGCAGAAATACATGCCATTGAAATATGTGTGAGAGAATGCATTAGCAGGAAAATTAGAGGTACTCACATCTACATATTTTCAGATAGCCAAGCGGCTCTAAAAGCCCTTCTATCAACAACTATCACCTCTAAATAGGTAAATGATTACCTAAACCTCCTAAACACATTAGGAAACTTCAACATAGTAACACTAGGCTGGATTCCGGGACATGAAGGACATGAGGGAAATGAAATGGCTGATGACCTTGCAAAACAAGGAGCAAATATGCAACTTACTGGTCCTGAGCCTTTCTGTGGACTCACAAAAGGCCACATTAATGAATTCCTTAGGAAATGGGAAGAAAGAAAATTTGCTGCACACTGGCTAAACTGTGCCGGTCAGCGTCAAGCCAAACTATTTCTAAGTCCCAACAAAGGAATATCTGACAAGCTTCGCTCACTAAGCAGAGTAGATCTGCGTCTTTTAACAGGATATCTTACAGGTCACTGCAGCCTGAGGTATCAGCTAAATAATATTGGTCTATCTGAGACCAATGTCTGCCGCTTTTGCGAAATGGACATAAAAACTCAGAACATGTGCTTTGTGAATGTCCTGCGTTGGGCAGGCAGAAACTTTGGAACAACAAACCCAAAATTGTGCTAAAATTTTTAAAAAGCCTCTAGAGTTACAAAAATAGGCCTTTCTCAATAGATCAGCTCTGGTTGCGGTGCGTACTGGCCTTCTAATAATAAATATACTCACGCAGCTCTTCAGGCATTCTCTAAAAGTTGCTTTTGAAATGAAACCAAGTTCGCTTACTTACATTTTCCATATAACATTACAATTTTTATTTTATTTCCTTTTTTTAATATTAATTCTCTCACGCGCTTACATGCTTTTTAATCTCATTTTTATGTCTATATATGTGTGTATGTGTAATGTAATTTAATATTTGGTATGCAATTCTCCTTCGATTTTCATTAATTGTTGCCTCAGTTTGTTTTTTGCACATTTTTGTTTTGCTTAATTGTAGTTTCGTGAATACATTTCTGCTTTTTTTATTTTTATTTTTTTTTATGCAGTAGCAAATTTCAACGTTACTTTGACATAATTAAATTTACTTAGTTAGTAATTTTTTATTTGTTTGCAATATTCATTGGTATATTTTTTATCGCTACTAGTAATTCGTGTGCTTGGTTTTGGTTTTGTTGTTTTTGCTGCCTGCACTTAAGTATAAATTTGTTAGATTGTTTATGCTTATTTCTATTTTTATTTTTATTTTTAATTTTATTTAATTTTTAATTTTAATTTTTTTTTTTTCATTTTTTATTCTCATTTTTCTTCTTCTTCTTCGCAGTTTTAAGTATTCACTATTGCTCTATTTTAATTTGATTTTATTCATTTCATCATCATATTCTGTTTGTCTATGTATTTTTATGTACTTCACTATTTAAATATCTTAAAAAGTTAACATGGTCAGCTTTATAGGCCTTATTTCCTTACCCAAATTTAAAGTTTTTCATCCTTATATAGGGGTTTTGTGTTTTTTTTTATACTTTTGTAGGTCTAGTTTTTAATCTGTTTAAAGTTTCATTGTAAAAAATTTTCATACATAATAAAAGTTCTCAAAACGTTTGTAGTTTTATTTATAATATATGTAAGTAGGTATAAGTGTATTATAGTTTTGAAGGGTATAAATAGTCACTTAAGTGGGTTTGTTGTTTTTTGTGTTTCTTGATGTGCTTGACTAAGTTGAATAGAATGTGAATATATATATGTATATGTATATATGTATGTATATATGAGTGTAAGTAGAAGTGAAAAATTAAATAATATGCAAATGGGCATTAGGGTGGTCAAAAAAAAAGTGAAGTGCTAAATATTTACTGTGACACCCAATCTCTAGCCCCACCTTCACAATTGTTCTACTATGTTGAAAAAAAAAAAAATTTTTTTTTAATTTTGAAATTGTTCGATATACTCGTATAATGATAGTCTATGCAATTTCTTATGTATTTTATATGAGAAAAAGAGCTGTTCTGCAAATTCAGTATTTTAATTTAAACAATGCCTGCCGTTCATTTTCATTACAGAACAATTCTGCGGTTGTCGCAGCACTTATTTCGGGTAGTAGCCCGGTGTGACGGGTTCAAAAAATCGAGTTTTTTTTTACATTTTTCGGAAGAAAAACATCTTAAAAATATACTATAAAAATTACTTTTTAAGTTATAGCTAAAATAAGAGAGCGCGCCCTAGTGTGTATGAAATTGTTGTCGCAACTTTAAACGCGTTTTTCTCAAAACCATGTTTTCGAAATTTCGGGGAATCACTGACTCAAAACTGATTTGGCTAAAAATTTAACCCGTTATTTCAGACACACATATCTAGATCCCGGACCTTTAAAACATTTAATTTTTTAATAATAAACTAATTAATTTAAACAATTTATGAAGAAAAAAATTAGATTTTGAGAATATTTTTCACAAGTCCGCCATTTTGTTTTTGTTTTTTTTATTTTTATGTATATTTTAGGTTCGGGACCTAAAATGAAGTCTACAGAACAATAATCTCTTTGAATTTTTTATTTCAGATGACTTTGGAAGGCTGTGTGTTTCCCCGAACCAACTCATCTTTTTTTTAAGGACTCCACTGTGACGTCAAAAATTTTCAACAAATTAATATAAAATTAACTTTAAACATTTTTTTTAATAGGACTATGAATAAGTTCGTGCGGTTTTACAACAGATGGCGTAACTTGATTATTATTCCATCGATCCACATTTCCAAACATTCATTGGAGAGCTACTGTCGTAAGGCACAAACGTCAGTATAAGTTTTTTATTTGAAGCGTAAACAACAATATTTTTACCACACTTGAAAATGTCGAATTTCGTGCCAAATAATGTGTTTTTGCGGGGAATTCTTCTTCATTATTTTAATATGAAGAAAAAAGCAGCCGAAAGTCATCGTATCTTGGTGGAAGTTTATGGTGAGCATGCTCTAGCTGAGCGAACGTGCCAGAAGTGGTTTGCACGCTTTAAAAGTGGTGATTTTGGCTTGGAAGACGAAGAACGCGAGGGTGCGCCGCCAAAGTTCATGGATACCGAATTGGAGGAATTGCTCGATCAAGATCCGGCTCAAACGCAAGAAGAGGTTGCAAAAACTTTGGGAGTTGATCAATCAACCATTTCCAAACGTTTGAAAGCCATGGGAATGATCCGAAAGGTAGGCCATTGGGTGCCGTATGAATTGAAGCCAAGAGACGTTGAACGCCGTTTTATGGCATGCGAACAACTGCTTCAACGGCACAAAAGAAAGGGTTTTTTGCATCGAATTGTGACTGGCGATGAAAAGTGGGTCCATTACGACAATCCAAAACGTCGGGCAACGTATGGATACCCTGGCCATGCTTCAACATCGACGTCGGCGCAGAATATTCATGGCCTGAAGGTTATGCTGTGTATCTGGTGGGACCAGCTGGGTGTTGTGTATTATGAGCTACTGAAACCGAATGAAACGATTACGGGGGATGTCTACCGACGACAATTGATGCGTTTGAGCCGAGCACTGCGAGAAAAACGGCCGCAATACGCCGATAGACACGACAAAGTTATTTTGCAACATGACAATGCTCGGCCACATGTTGCACAAGTGGTCAAAACATACTTAGAAACGCTCAAATGGGATGTCCTACCCCACCCGCCGTATAGTCCAGACCTTGCGCCATCCGATTACTATCTCTTCCGATCGATGCAACATGGCCTGGCTGACCAGCACTTCCGTAATTACGATGAAGTCAAAAAATGGATCGATTCGTGGATTGCGGCAAAACTGACCGAATTTTTCACAAAGGGAATCCGTGAATTGCCAGAAAGATGGGAAAAAGTAGTAGTAAGCGATGGACAATACTTTGAATATTAAATTTGTAACCATTTTACGTCAATAAAGTTTCAAATTTCGAAAAAAAACCGCACGAACTTATTCATAGTCCTATTATATACTTCAAAACACCAATAAAAACATTAAAAAACTTTAAAACGATTGCATTTTATTTTCTTTTTAAAAGAGATTCATGAAAAAACGTCGAAATTTCGGTCGTTACACCGGACTACCACCTTAGTACTTCCAGATTTTTTTTTTTACCACCCTAATGTTTAAGCATGACTTTTGATGCTAGTTTGCGTTTATTCTAAATTTAATTTCACTATTTGATCATAACTTCTGAGCAATTGAAGTGTAATAAATACAGGGTGATGCAAGCACAAGTTTCTTTTTGAACTAAAAGTTATTTTAATACTGGTTCTACGCGTGCCACGTAATCCGTATCGCAAGTTTGCGGTTGCTTGAAAAGCGTTAAGACAAATTTTAAACTTTATTTCAAGTAATAGAATTTCTAAATAATATTCTGTAAAAAATAAGTCGTTAAGGTTTTGCAAATAGTTCATGAGACTAATTTGCTAGCAACCTCAGCTTGTCGCCAAAATCTTTTTACGAAGCATATCGGCGAAAATGTGATTGCCGTGTTTGAGATTGTGCAGCTCCACACAGAAATATCTCTCGTAATCAATTTCGACCTTCAATAATACAAAATTTCACTTACTAATTTAATAAGAATTCCAAAAATCTCATTTTATTTCATCTTTGTGGCCGCTTATAATCAGTGATTGAAGACGAAGAGCCATCATCCACTTCTTAAAGTTTGTCCGGGTTTCAGGACACTCCGGGGTTCAAGGAAACGAAATTGCCGATGAATTGGCCAACCGTGGATCAGCGATTCCCCCACAAGGGCCAGATAGTACTGAGCACTTTTTTTGTGAGTGTCCTGCCTTTGCCAAAGCAAGGCTACGAGTTTTGGGTTCCGATATCGTGAGAATGAGTAATATTCGTTCTCGAAACTGGACGATACTTACAAATTTGCCAAAGAAACTACCTTTATCTCTGTCTCTATTCTTTCTTATCTCTTTCTAGGATACTTTTCTCCTTCGCTCCATGACTATCTATCCTATTCAAATATCAATTCCAAACTTAAATGGATTGGAAAATTGTCTGAAAATCTTCTTTTCTCATGAAGCGCGTTTTCATCGCTGCGATGCAAGAAATGATGCTTTGGTGCGCAGTCTAAACTAGTGCCATTGCTATGGTGCTACTGGTGGCTGCCACCAATGCTGATCACTACCTAGCCACAATTAATGAGATCTTTTTGTTCTTGAAATTCAAGTTTTATGAACTGAAACAATTATGCGTTTCGCCAATAGGAGACTTCCTTTATACAGCCTAACCCAAAATTGATATAATATTTGGCTTCAGTGTACTTGAAGTTGTGATATCAATGCGCTGAACTTTTTATAAGCGAGGTGGGGGGCCTTTTTTTGCTTTATTTTGAGAATGAGAGCACTTCATTTTTGCAAGCGCTTAAATGCTTTTTACTTGTACCCCAACAAAGTCCCTCGCTCTTTTGAATAAGATTACCACATAAATCGGAGCACTAACCAGACGCTTAACTTAAGACTACCAAAGTCTCTCAAAGTACCTCAAGTAGATAGAAAATTGCTTTCGTAAAACAAAAAAGGTTTATTGAAGTGTATTTCATTTAACGGTACACGCAACTTATCTGACTAAAGACTAAGCATTCGCATATTTAATGGATTGTAATCTCATCATCCTCCGGGCACATTTCATATGAAGTCTAGCCTCTTATTTCAATTTTGTTGCAGTGCTTTGTGCTTGTCGTTCAAGGCAGCACATCTTGTGATTAGACCAACAATAAATACGCAAATCATGTTTGTCTAACATCAATTGAAGTGTAGTCTTGCTGCTGTGTGAAGAGTCAAAGAATATTTTACACTGCCAGCAGGTGTTTAGGCTAAGTCTGTAGTCATATACAACGAGTATAAATAATGTATTTCTGTGGCGTGTTAACGGCATGCGAGGAAGGTAATTAAAACACGACTCAGTCGATTGAGATCCTGCTAATATGCGATTCAAAGACCGATTCAAAAACCGTCAATAAGATTTGCAGTATTGGCTTGTCGAGACCACGAAGTCAGCCGAATTCACGCTAAGCTGGGTAATGACTGAAATTGTTTCACAAATTGTTTACTCTTGCCAACTTTTTTAGTGAGCTGCTGTGCATGCACTTCTCAACCGGCTTATTAAATAAGAAATTGACGGCGCACGCTGCTTCATATTATAATCGAATACTTATCGCAATTTCCTTAACCGAGCTTGTCGATAAAGTCCACTTTCTGGTCATTAAAACCACCACTGAGTCACTGAGTTGAATTTTATTTTATTTTTTGAATTAATATTCCAAGCTAAGCCAATTTGAATGTAAAAAAGAAACGTGTGTTTGAGTTTTAGGGCACCCAGTGGGTATTCAATCCAGCTCTCTTTTGTATCTGCAAGTCAGACACAAACCAGATGGGGACTATGGAAGCCACCACTACTATTTATTGTGTTATAAATACACAGTTTGCTCAGCTAATTTTTTTTTTTTTTTCTGAAAAATATATGTATCTAAGCTTTAATTTTCCACTTTAAATTTTCCAAAAAACAAAAAAAAAATTTATATGCGTCAAGCCTTAAAGTATATGTGCAAAAAAGTAAAGAAGTTTGCTGCAAATAATTACCAAATGTCTTATTTTATTCTAATTGTATTTTTTTTAATTTTTTAGAAATTACAAAAATTGAAAGGAAACTAGAAGTATTTTTCAAGGAGTAGAGAAAATTTGTAAGTCTAAAATTTGCACCTATAATGTATTTACATAAATATGCATAAGCATGTGTGCACAGTATGCAATGTACAAATGAATGTAAAAAATTTACCACCAAATAAAAATTTACCACAAAAAAAAGACAAAAATTCACTTAAATGCCTGTAGGTATTTGAAAAAAAAATCCATTTTTATGTAAAAAAGCTTTTCAGGATTTACTTGTTAAATTATCACTCTGGCTAAAAGGCATAATTATACAAATTCTATAAAAATTCTACAATTCTGGGTATTAAAATATTCAAAATAAAATTCCTATAATCAAATCTTCCTAAAGCAAAAACAAAAAACAAAATAAAGAAATGTGAGCAATAAAATTTCGCGCGTTGGATGTATGCATGGCAGTGCTTTGTTGTATTAGTTGTTGCTATGTAACTACTAGAAGCTTAACGATTTATGCAAATGCACTTGCAGCTTAATTTTTCCTTAAATGGTTTCGCCCGAAATATTAGACTTAATTTAATTTAATTTCGGTTTTTTTGTTTGTTTTTGTGTTTAGCTTCCTTTTATTTCGCTTTAATTATTAAAATATATTTATTGGTATGGCATTTTATTTAAATCTAAAAATTATAGCTAATGCGTTGTTGTTGTTGCTGCTGATATTTGCCAGTTTGCTATTTAAATGCAAGTGGACATTTTTATTTGCGCTCAAGCGAGAGTCGCCGTTGATACTAAAATATGTATGTGTATGTGTAAATTTTTCTTCACCCCTTCGTAGTTTGTTTTCTGCTTCGAATTGATGAAAGTCAAAAGAACCAAAAAAACCAAAAAAATAAATAAATAAATTGCAACAGTTCAATATTCCATGCGCCACTTAGTTTGCTCGCCATAAAATTTTAAATTGACCCACTCTAGCCAATGGCCGGCCATTACGGCAAGTGAATCACAATTGCTTGCAGAGTTTTTATTTTCATAGATTTGGTGCTTGCTTTGGCTTAAATATTTATGTAGTGTTGTTTTTCTCCCTTCTTTTTGTGCCTATGTCGAAATTAGATGCTAAATTCTCTCGTAATACGATAATGATAATATAATATAATGTTCTGCTTTTCCTAAAAGATTTGCTCACTATTGAAACTGTAGAAAACAGATTTTCTTGTTGACTAAGAGGATGTCTTTACTTAATTACTGTGATTTTTTTTTTAATTTTTGTCGGGACGGACTAGCAAGTACAGCACTAAGACACAATTAAGTCCATGTAATGCCCTTTTAAATTTTCTATCCGACCTCCGCAGAAATCTGTGTAGATCTTGTGGTGCCAAAGAGCCAAGGTGGTCGCTTCTTGACACATCAGTGCCAAACAGTGCGAAAGTTGGGCAGACGCACAGGTAATGGTCGCCCATCTCATTCTTCTCTCCACATACTTAGCAGAGTGCACTGGCTGAGATGCCTACCTTTTCGATGTGCTTCGCCCACAGAAAGTGGCCCGTCATCAGTCCAACCCGCTGCGTGCAGTCCCTTTTGCTGGGAGATAGGAGGATCTGCGACAGTCGGTCGGACATGGCAGGTAACATCAGTTTAGTCCATCCGCAGCCTTTCTCAGCCTGCCAAGCTCGATTGCGGGTTGTAATAAGCCATTTACTAACCGTGGCTTTGATGGCTAAAGAAGGGAGTGGCAAAACGGGCGCCGGACCAAGGAAGTTATCTCAGAGCCCATTCTAGCTAAAGAGTCAGATATCTCGTTACCCGCTATACCCACGTGTCCCGGAGCCCATGTTAGTATCAGGCTATTATGTCTGCTGACATAGTTCAACCTCGATTTGCAGTATTCCACTACTCTTGAAGTGGTCGGGCGGCTGTCTAAGGCCATGAGCGTAACTTTGCTGTCGCTGCAGACACATACATATCTGCCTCTCCATCTGTTTTCCACGACAAAGTTCATTTATTCTTGAACAGCATACACCTCCGTTTGAAACACAGTGTAAACACCAGAGCCGGAATCGTGCTCGGTCCTGGAGTCATCCGTGAAAATGGAGAACATTGTTTCACCGGCTCAGTTTCAGAGTTTGACCACAACTGAGCACCACACTGCGTCTCTTTTCAAGTACGGCTTGGGATGGCATGAAGTCAAGGGGCATGGCGAGGATCGTTGGATCGAAGTTCATGCCTACTCTGTTGTCCAATGCCGGACAGGCGCCGTAGCAATTTCCATTGTGTTTCAGTCTACATATGGCCTTCAAGGCCACTCCTTGGATGAAAACATCAAGTGATGATAGACTAACCAGAGCATCCAATGCTGGGCCTGAAGTTATCGGAAAAGCTCCGGCACAGCAGATGATCACTGTGCGTTGTAGTCTCGATAAGGTCCTCCTGACTCCCACGAGAGAGAGTATACTCATCCAGACCCCTGATGATAGGTGATAATACGTCTTATCATAGCCGTCTAGATCCATAAGACCTTGCCAGCATAAGGACTCCATTTTTTCAAACGTTGTCGAACCCATTTCCTTCATTCCATGTACCCATGACAAAAAGGGCGTCCGTTAACTCTGCTGCGCACACTTTGCAAAAAGGAAGGTACAAAATAAGTATTATGATATAATACAAGTTCAGTTAGATTTAAGGCGCTAGAAGCCATTACATTCGACAGTGATGTATAAATTATTTCATATTTCAAAAAGTAGCAATTGCACTTTGTGAAGGCGTAAATTTGCACATGTTTAGGGTGTTGGTCACATTTAGTTATTAAACGCCAAGACTTCGTATATATGTATATATAGGCGTTTAAGGACAATGAGCGGCATGTCAAAAGGTTATAGCGGTGATGAAGGAACTAAATGAAGAAAGTATTTTATTAGAATTGAATGACTAGAGCATCCTACGCGGAACTTTGCGACACATTGCTAGTAAATGGCATTTAAATTATTAATGAGTAGCGAAGTGTTGGAAAACAATCCTCTGTATGTAATTAACCTGAAGCAAGGTACTGAAATGATGAGCGATGGCACGCCAAGTTATTCAGGTATTGCAGTGATTAGTGCGCACAGACTTAGCTATTAATAAAAATAAGAAAAAACATTTGTTTTGTGAGTTTTTAAAAAAAGATAAACAATTTATGAAACAAAAAACAAACATAACCATTTTCTAATTATTAATAAAAAATTGTTTTTAAAGTGTATATACCCTAAAAAATTAAAAAAATTATGATTTGTAAAAATACTAAAAATAATCGAAATATTTCACTCTAACCAAAACACTCTTGACCAAAATTTTCAACCTTCAATAAATTTCAAAACTATTAAATTTTTTATAAAAATTCTTCAAAACTAAGTCAAATAAACCAATTTTTAAAAGGATTACCAACAACTTCCAGAATACTTAGAGCTTTCGACTTGGAATTGCTTGTGTGTAAAAACCCGAGTAGCAACCATTTCAAATCCCTTAAAATCAGATGCTATAAAAAATATCCAAACCTGAATTAAAGGGGGAAACCGGTTTAGATCGATCAAACAATTGATTTTTTTTACTGCATAGATCGTTAGTATAACTATTCAAGAATATGTGGTAAAAATTTTAAAGCGAAATTCGCAATATTCCCGATTCTATGAGCACTTAAGTGACTGCCCGTCGGTTCCGCACCGAAGCGCGCATTAGTTAGAACGACGTTTTTCTCGAAACTACTTTTTTCAAATGGTGGGATTCTAGCTTAAAAAGGTATTGACCAATCGTTATACAATTTTTCGGGATTTTTTCTTTATTCAATTCTAATCTATATGAACCTAATTCTGGGATTATTTTATTATTTAAAATATGGGTTTTTAAGCAAAATAGATGAAAAATATGGTATAGAAAACTACTTTGCGTTCAAGCGCCTCAAATGAAATTTCTATTTTTTCCAGAATTAGGTTCATATTCATAGCAAATATGTTGCTAATAACAAAAAAAAATGCTGTTGATTTCAGAGAAAAATTGCAACTTCAAGAATTCCCACCAGCAAGACACTCGGATGGCGATCGTCCATGGACAGCACGCTCTAACGCCACTATCTCCCGCGGAAATAGCTTCAAAAAAATTTAAAAGTGTACCTAGGAATATAAATAAAATATCCTTTAAACTTAAACAATTTCTGATTATTCCTTCTTTGTTGAAAAAATTCTCGAAAAACACCAACATTTTGGCCTCCTAAACGGGTTTCCCCCCTTGAACAAATTATTATTTGTAAAAAATGTTAAAAATAACCGAAATATTCCACTTAAAAACACTCCATATCAAAATCTAAAAAATATAACTTTTTTCTAAAAAAATCTTTTTTAAAGTATATTTACGCTAAAAATTAAAAAAAAAATGATAATAATTTATAAAATAATTTCATTACTTGTTATGGAATTGCTTGTTTGTAAAAGTTGAAGTATCAACCACTTGAAATACCTTAAAATCAGAGGCTAAAATATGTATCTTTTTTCCAAAAAAAAAATTTTTTTTATTGTAATATGTTTATCTGAAAAATTTAATTATATAAAAATTTGTAAAAATGTTAAAAATAATCGAAATATTTCACTCTAAAACACTCTTTATCAAAATTTTGAACCTTTATTAGATTCGAGTATTTGTTTTTTTTTTTCAAAATTCATCAAAAATAAATCAAATTAACCAATCCTTAGAAGAACTAACGACAATTTACCAAATAGTTGAATCTCTTCATATGGAATCACTTGCATGTAAAATTTCGAGGAGCAACCATTTGAGATCTCTCGAAAGCAGATGCTATAAAAAATATCCCAACTTGATTGCGGGATGTAGTAATGGGTTAGCGAATATCCTAGTGAATGCCCTATGGTTCAGCGACACTGCCTTCGATGTAAAAAATTATACGAGCAATTGATTTCCGGTATAATTAAATTTTATTTCAAAAAGTCATACAGCGTAAATTAAATAATTGAGATCATATATATATGTATATGTGTATTAGACAGTATTTGCATGTATACGTACGTGTGTGTGTGCCTTAGTATATGTATAATAGTAAGTAACAAGTACTCCTTTCATAACTCTCCACCGACACAAATATAACAACTTGGCTGACTTAATTACATTGGCTATGGCACGCACGGTGCGTGCGTGGTATGAATGTATGTATGTATGTAGGCGTGTATTTGAAAACTGAATAAACAAGTACATTACAGTTATTTATGCAAATGTCTTTATGATTAATTATATGCAGTGTTAGTGAAAAAATAACAATAAAAGAATTGTTTATTTATTATTAATAACTTCCGTTCGATTGCTGCGTAACACACATATGTACATATATAAGTATGTATGAGCTTGCAGCTTAGGGTTAAATATGGTATTTTTTATTCTAATTCTACGATCAATTGTATGTAGGTATAGGGAGCGTATGTATGTATGTATGTATGGTATGTCTTGCCTACGTTTAAGTATGTAAAATGTTTGTGTATAAGTATTTGTATGTATGTATGTATAATATTTATATAAATGTTAAATTGCACTGGGTGTGGTTTAGCTCAAGCTAATTTTAGTTTTTCCTATATATTTTCTTTATAAAAAATTAACTGAAATCATATATATATATAATAAACTGAAATCGTATATATATATGTATATTTATATGCCTATTTATTTGAAACTAGAAGTACAAGCAAGAAGCTTGCAAGTTTGCACAGCGTAGTTTGCGAAAAATGCTTAAAGAACAATATGCAAAAGGCCGGTGGCCGTTCACTCGAAATATAGTCCGAGTAAAAAAAGTAACTGGTATTCCTCGAATACCGAGCATATTTAAAGTTTTTCGAAATTCAAAAAAAAAATAAACAAAAACAAAAGTCTGACGGTGATGAAAAATGTTGTCTGTGCACTGTGCAGCATTTAAGAGAACCAATTCGTCGAAAAATATAAGATTTTTGGGAAAAGGCTCATGAATTTAGCACCACCCTGACAACACACCATCCCCCAAGGCTTCTACAGTGAACACACTTCTGGCCAAGAACCCAACAAATATAATTGCATATTCACCTCCACCTTATTTACTTGATACGGCCCAAGATACTTTTTTCTCCATGCAATGTTCCTCAAAGCACCAGTATTCAATTAATAGAATAGGTTAGGTTGTAATGGTTGCCCAGAAAGTGGACCCACTTGTACGAAAGAGTTTTGGTTCATCCTGATACCATTGTAAGGTGGAAAAAAGAGGTGAAAGAAAACAATTGGACGAAAAGGAGAAGGGTGGGGGGATTAAGTATTTGTGGACTATGAACGGTGACTAATTTGCGGCTGTGTTAGCCTCTTTATGCTGCTGATGAAGTCCATCAGATTTTTGATATCAAGATCTGCTATGTCAGCAGACGCAGAAAAAAAGTGAGCACCAAGATGCTTAAATCTTAGTCCCGGGAGAGCAGGGCAGCTAAGGAACAGGTGCTGAGATGATTCCACCTCATCCTCCATATAGCTGATGCAAAAAGGACTAGAAGTAATTCCAAGTCTTATGCATGTATGCCTCACGAATAGTGCCCCGTGAGAATGCCCACAAAATTTGAGAGATGAGATATTGTCATTCTCAGAATATCCCTCGTACGCTTCCGATCCAAACGTAGCCAGAAGGGATTCGCCACCTTACACGTTCGTGTACTTGCCTAGCGCTAACTGAGTTGGTGTAAAGTCCATCCTTCCAGGAGTAGAGTGCAGGATGTCAAGGGGATCACGATTCTCTCCTTCGCGGGCACACTACCTCACAGGTCCCTTATCTGGGCAGCTCGTCGGCTTCGCAGTTAACTAATAGAATACTGTAAAGATATATGTCATAAGATCTCCACTTGGCAGACACATTGATGTAAGCACCTGTTCTCGGATCGCTGGCCATTGCGCTAATGCAAGCAGTAGTGCGCTCGGGTAATAACTAGGTTTGCTAACCTATACCCCACTTAGCTCCTTTTTTCTACATTCTATCGCACTCCACACACTGGATGGATCAAAGTGTAAAGGTTCTCATGCTAAGGACAATCAGGAAAAGACAGGATATTACCTCTATTTATACGGACTAAGTACTCTGCTCTGGTGAACCTTTTCGCACAACTTACGGTAATATGAACGAGCAACTTTAACCATTTATTTCATTACAAGGAGAAGAAGGCATTACTAAGCTTGCTTCAGAAAAGGAGGTTTTTAGCCATATCTGGGTTTCTATCAGGCAGCAGGCAGTTCAAAAGTTAGTACCGAAAGGTTTTAAGGGTGCAAACGGGCAACAGGAGAAAAGCGACTGCTGCTAGCATAAATCATAGTCCGATAGTGGCTTTGTAGGATGAAAAGACAAAATCACTTATGAAATCAGATCATATATGAAATGCAATCAGCTGAATTGAAATACTTCACTTCCATGGGAATCGCTTAGGAAGCTTTTCATAAATTACATCCTATTATCTATCTAGTAGCTAGAGCACACACAGTTAGGTTAGCAGTCCGGATTTTTTAAGGACGATTGCGAAGGACTAGGTAGATCGATTAGTTTGAAGATTCCTATGAGTGGTCAGGTACCGATAGATGAATCCAATGAATGCATCAAAGAGGTAGAATAAGCGGAAGCATTTCTGTCGATTCTGCGTAACCAGAAGGTTGGAGTTAATAGAATACGGACGCCAAAGAGGCTGAGATTTTATTAATCATGGTAACGAAAACGGCTAAATGCTGCACAATCCATGCCTCAGCTCTACGTTACACCAGAAAAGGTAGGGTTCTAATACCTCCCGTCTTATACATATAATCATAGATGGTATATTATAAAAGTTGCATAATGAAATGGGAAAAGTTAGCTCTCGTTATTTCTCTCCACAACTTTGAACTAAAATCTGGATGTCATTGTATCTTTCATATCTTTCATTGAATTAGTGCTCAAGGTACCAATGATAGGAGTCTAATGGAGTTAGTTAAGGTGCGATTTTTTACAATCATGAGGGCAAATTCAACGAAGTCTGCACCAAACTTCATTCGCATTGTATATCTGCAGCTTTTAGTATATTTTTACCTAGAATTATATCATGCCCTTATGCTGGGACTTGGTTTCTTCACATAAAATGTTATATGCAAGTTGCAGGGAAGACGTCTTATTCTTGCCAATACCAATGCCATAACGAAACGCGAAAGATATTCACTATACTGGGGTCAAAGGAACTATATTTGAATCAATCGTTTTTTAGCAAGGTCAGTACCGTTCATTAAACTTTGTACAGTATCTCTGTTTTTAAACACCCTAATTGAGCAAACTTTTGGTTCAGAATTCGTTCATGAGCACTCTTAAGGTAGATAAGTTTTCACTGCTAACTTTTCACTGTATTCCAGTTGAACTAACCACTAATTTTTAGACAGAGATAAGCAGCGTATGGTCTCTCACAAAATACAAGTTTCCATTTGGTTTTTGGGTAGTGAATTTCCTTTACGAATTTGTTTAGTAGAACGGGTCAGGAACTGCACCTTCTTGTCTTTATGTGTCCTTTTTTCTTGTTTTTAAGCATTTTTTGCTTAGCTCGCACTGAAAAACTGCTCTTTAAATGATTCAGTTGAAATTAGTTAAGTCAATTTTTTTTGGATTTAATTCAGGCATTTTTAGTGTTTTTTATTTCGAGTGATTATTTTTCAACTGAATTTCGTTATAGTATTTTTTTATACTTTAGTTTTATTTTTATAATTTCGAGTTAATTTTTCTTTTGCTTTATTTATTTTATTATTTATACTATTATTTATTTTATTATTACTTAATTTTATAATTTTTTAATTACGTTTTATTTATTTGCCATTTTTTATATTATATTTTCACTGATTTATTTGTGTGGTTGAGATTGGTTGTGGTTGTTATGTTTCATTCAAGATTTGTGTTATTATGACGTTTTTTTTATTTTTGTAATATTTTCTTGTTGTTGTTATTTTTTGCTTTATCTTATAAAGGGTCTTCCAATAAGAGGTGTTATTTTGATATTCAAAGAAATATGCCATTTTTTAGTACACATGATCGGATGTTTATTTCATTATAAAGAGGAAGGTATGCCGTTAAATGACCACCACGACCACGCTTACAGGACAAGATCCTTTTCATGAAATTTTCCATAACCGAATTGTAAGGTGGCTGCCCTATGTCCTCGATACCCTCACGAATTCCATCTTTGAGGTCTTGAATCGACCCTGGGCTGTTGGTGTAGATCTTCTCTTTCACGTGGCCCCAAAGAAAGAAGTCACAAGATGTTAAATCGCAAGATCTCGGTGGCCAATTGTGATCACCTCTGCGAGAAATAACACGGTCCGGAAACTTTTCCCGTAAAAGATCAATGGTTTCGTTACTTGTGTGGCCCGTAGTGCCGTCTTGTTGAAAGTAAACGTTGTTCAGATCAATATCATCCAATACCGGCCATAAAAAATCGTTAATCATCTCTCGATAGCGCAATCCATTCACTTGTAAAAACTGTAATTGGAAAACCCTTTGTATCACCTTTTGATTTAGTTATTCTGTTACATTTTGCTTTCGTTTTATTTTTTATACATTTTTTATTTTTTTTATACATTTTTTGTTGTTGCTCTTTTTCTTTCTATTACTTTTCGCTTGCGTTGATATTATTCTATAATTTTTTTGTGGCTGTTAATTATTGTTTCTGTTATTTGCTGTTGTTGGTGTTATGATAATCTTTATTTGTGCTACTTCTTGTTTTCATTTATGATTTCATAATGCTTTTGTTGCTGTTGTTGTTATCTTCCATTTATGATTTATGCTTTTCGCTTTCGTTTATATTTTTGTATGATTTTGTTCCGATTTCTATTATTTCTTATTTCGTTATTTCTCGCTTTCTATATATTTTTTTTTAATTATTTTTTGTTGTTTTTATGCTTTATTTGTGTTACTTCTTGTTTTCATTTATGCTTTCATATTGTCTTTGTTGTTGTTAATATTCTTAATTTCTCTTATAAATCGTTTTCGTTCATATTTTTCTTCTTACTTTTGGTTGTTGTTATTTGTAATTTCTGTCACTCCTCGCATTCGTTCCTATTTTTTATCACTTTTTGTTGTTGTTATTACTCATTTCTGTTACTTTTTGCTTTCGGTTACATTTTTCTTTTTATTTTTTGTTGTTGTTATTAGTAATTTCTGTTACTCCTCGTTTTCGTTCATATTTTTTATAATTTTTTGTTGTTGTTATTTCTCATTTCTGTTACTTTTTGCTTTCGGTTACATTTTTCTTTTTATTTTTGGTTGTTGTTATTTTTAATTTCTGTCACTCCTCGCTTTCGTTCATATTTTTTATAATTTTTTGTTGTTGTTATTTTATATTTCTGTTACTTTTTGCTTTCGTTAACATTTTTCTTTTTATATTTTGTTGTTGTTATTTTTCATTTCTGTTACTTTTTGCTTTCGTTTACATTTTTCTTTTTATTGTTTGTTGTTGTTATTTGTAATTTCTGTTACTCCTCGCTTTCGTTCATATTTTTTATCACTTTTTGTTGTTGTTATTTTTCATTTCTGTTACTTTTTGCTTTCGTTTACATTTTTCTTTTTATTTTTTGTTGTTGTTATTTTTAATTTCTGTTACTCCTCGCTTTCGTTCATATTTTTTATCACTTTTTGTTGTTGTTATTTTTCATTTCTGTTACTTTTTGCTTTCGTTTACATTTTTCTTTTTATTTTTTGTTGTTGTTATTTGTAATTTCTGTTACTCCTCGCTTTCGTGCATATTTTTTATCACTTTTTGTTGTTGTTATTTCTCATTTCTGTTACTTTTTGCTGTCGGTTACATTTTTCTTTTTATTTTTGGTTGTTGTTATTTTTAATTTCTGTTATTCCTCGCTTTCGCTCATATTTTTATAATTTTTTGTTGTTGTTATTTTTCATTTCTGTTACTTTTTGCTTTCGTTAACATTTTTCTTATTATTTTTGGTTGTTGTTATTTTTTATTTCTGTTACTTTTTGCTTTCGTTTACATTTTTCTTTTTATTGTTTGTTGTTGTTATTACTCATTTCTGTTACTTTTTGCTTTCGGTTACATTTTTCTTTTTATTTTTGGTTGTTGTTATTTTTAATTTCTGTTACTCCTCGCTTTCGTTCATATTTTTATAATTTTTTGTTGTTGTTATTTTTCATTTCTGTTACTTTTTGCTTTCGTTAACATTTTTCTTATTATTTTTGGTTGTTGTTATTTTTCATTTCTGTTACTTTTTGCTTTCGTTTACATTTTTCTTTTTATTGTTTGTTGTTGTTATTTGTAATTTCTGTTACTCCTCGCTTTCGTTCATATTTTTTATCACTCTTTGTTGTTGTTATTTTTCATTTCTGTTATTTTTTGCTTTCGTTTACATTTTTCTTTTTATTGTTTGTTGTTGTTATTTGTAATTTCTGTTACTCCTCGCTTTCGTTCATATTTTTTATAGTTTTTTGTTGTTGTTATTTTATATTTCTGTTACTTTTTGCTTTCGTTAACATTTTTCTTTTTATATTTTGTTGTTGTTATTTTTCATTTCTGTTACTTTTTGCTTTCGTTTACATTTTTCTTTTTATTGTTTGTTGTTGTTATTTGTAATTTCTGTTACTCCTCGCTTTCGTTCATATTTTTTATCACTTTTTGTTGTTGTTATTTTTCATTTCTGTTACTTTTTGCTTTCGTTTACATTTTTCTTTTTATTTTTTGTTGTTGTTATTTTTAATTTCTGTTACTCCTCGCTTTCGTTCATATTTTTTATAGTTCTTTGTTGTTGTTATTTTATATTTCTGTTACTTTTTGCTTTCGTTAACATTTTTCTTTTTATTTTTTGTTGTTTTTATTTTTCATTTCTGTTACTTTTTGCTTTCGTTTACATTTTTCTTTTTATTTTTGTTGTTTTTTTTATTTCTATTACTTCTTGCTTTGGCTTATATATTTTTTATAACTTAGTTGTTTTTGTTATTTATATTTTCTTATTTGTGTTATTTCCTGATCTGAATCAGGTTTCCTTATTGCCTTGGTTCTTGTTGTTATCTTTTACTTTATTCGTTTAACTTTTCTTTTTATTTTTTGTTGTATTTGTTATTAATTTCTCTTACTTTTCGCTCTCGTTCATATTTTTCCGATTATTATTTTTTTTTGTTATTTCCTTATTTTATATATTTTCAATTTACGTTCGCTTGGCTATTTTTTATTTTCAAGTAATGTTTTAATTTTTAAAAACTAAAATTACTGCCTAAAAATGTTCGCTGAAAATGCATCTGCCGCATGGAGTTGTAGTAGTCTCTTAGTTGTACATACATATATGGATTTTTTTGTTGTTGTCTTGTTTTATAATATATAGTTTTTTAGGTTCTAATTTTTGTCCCCTCATTTTTTTCTAAAAACTATTTAGTTTGTTGCCGTTAAACATATAAATACTGCTTCATTTTTTATTTGCTGCTCATTTTAAACTAATTGTTTTTATTTTATTTTATTTTTTTTTCATTCCCTCGCCGCGCTGCGTGTGACTTAATTAAAACCATTAGATTTTGTCTATTTCTTATTTATAAATATTTTTGTATTACTTTTTTTTAGTTGCTACTTTTTGTATTATTTAATTCATGACACTCTAGCGGTAAATTCGGTCGCACAGTCCAAAGGTATGTCTGTCCATTTTTAGTCCTTTACATATGCGAAAACTATTTACATTGCATTCAAATTGTTTTGTCGTTTTTCATGTTTATTCTATTTATAATAAATTGCCTTAATTTTTTCGAGTGAATTTTTGCTTTTACTTTTTTTGTCAAATTCATACATTTTATTTTACTTCAATTGCGCTAAGTTCATCTCAAGGTATTTTTACGTTTGCATTTTCATTGTTTTGTATTACTTTTTAATTTCTTGTTTGCTTGTTGTTGTTGTTTTTTTTGTAATTAATTCAAGTTTTCTTAATTAAATTGCTGCTCGCCCTCGCCTTTTTCCTTACTTACTTATTTATGTATGTATGTTTGTATTAGTGATTTGTTAATATGTATGAAGGAGACCTTCGATCTGAAGCTTGCTTGTACAGTTATTTTTTCTGTGCTACTCAATTTGTTCATATTTAAAATATTTTGCTAGAATTCAACATGTTTTGCTAGTTGGTTGTGCCGTTACGCTTGTGTGGGGCAGTTGAAATTCAACACTTGCAGGTGTTTTTGTGTGTTTTTTTTCTATTTTTTACCTTAGTTGTCGCATGAAATTCTAAAAAAAAACAATATTACACCACAAAATAATTGAAATTCTGAGTTTTAAATATCTCATAATGACTCACCGCCACCCCGCATATCGGCAACTCAATATTCAGGTTTTGCCACTTACTAATTTCTAGGTTTTGTGTAAAAAAGAATGTCAGTTTTGTTTTTGTTTTCAATTTTCACAATTTCATTTATTCTTTAATTTATTTCTTATTATATTTTGCTTTTATATAATTACTTAAACAATTAGTACAACTTCTTGCTCATTCGTGTTTTTATAACTAATTAAATTTAAGTTTATATGTATGGTTGCATGTGTGTATGTTGTTCACTTTCACATTCTTGATGGAACGAAAACAGTCTTTGGGTATTCATTACTTTTGAATTTATTTACTTTTCATACTTTATTTTTATTTTATTTTTTATTTTTACTTTCTTAAGTTCTTAGTTAATTTTAATTAATCATACGCATTACGTGTTACAATTACGACTACATAAAAATTGAAAATAATTCATAATTATTCAATTAGGTATAATGCATACACATACATTTTCACTTACTCGCGGACTTGAACTCATTTGACCTAATTAAGTAAAATACGCTACAAATTCATCCTCTTGTTGCCTTTTTTCTTATTAAAAAGATACAATAATGCACAATACATAGAAATTATGCATGCATGTACGCGTGTGTGTGGATGGATGTTGGGTGTTTTGGACTAAGAGTGCCTCAAGCAAACCAAAAGAAGCGCAAAATGTGCCTAAATATGATTTATGGTATTTGGGAATGTCAGTAAGTTGGTAAGGTCGGCAAGTCTGTATGTCAAAATGTCAAAAGATTTTGATTCGAAGGAAAACGCGTAAAATTTGTGGAAATTCTTATAAAAAGATGTGGCATTTTGGGCATGGGCGCTGCAGTTCATAAACTATGTAGTCAAATTGTGCAAAGCGAAAAACTCGTGGCGAGAAATTAATTTGCCCTGCATACAAATTAGTTACACTTTTGTTTCAATTTTTTGGGAAGCAGATGACTATGGCGAATACAGCTATAAGTTGGCAGTTTTTATTAGTAAATCTTCTGCAGGAAAAGGGAAGTAATGGAAACCCCGAGTATAAAATGAGCTAATTGAAAATTCATACCGCCAAACCAGTAGAAATGGCTAGGTAGACTGCGCCTGCTCTTTGATCGGCTGAAAATCGCTACTAATAGCTATGGGGCCTGCGTTAACCAGGATCGATATTGTGTGGTGTAACCGACGGATGTGGACTTCTAGAAAACTTTGTATAATAATAACAAAGGCAAAAGAAGCCACTTAGAAGACTTTTTCTTCACAGAGATTAATTATTATAAAATTTTTGTGGAAAAATGGACAGAGATTGGCCACTTAGAAAACTTTTTCTAGATAGAGAAGGATTACTAGAAAATTTTTTGTGGGAAAACTGACAAAAACTAGTCTCCTAGAAGAATTCTTCTTCACGTAGATGAGTTACTAGAAAAATTTCGTGTGGTATAATTGACAAACGGTGGCCTTCTAGAATACTTTTTCTTCACGGAGATGAATTACTAAAAGATTTTGTGCAATATAACTGACAAAGGGTGGCCACCTACAAGACTTTTTCCAGACACAGATGGATTACTAGAAAAATATATGCGGAAAAATTGCCAAAGCGTGGCCTCCTAGAACACTTCTTCTAGGCACAGATGGATTCCTACAAAAATGTATGTAGAAAAACTGACAAAGGGTGGCCAACTAAATTACTTTTTTTTAGTCAAAGTTTGTTTACTTGAATATTTTTTGTGGTAAAACTGATAAAGAGTGGCTACCTGAAATACCTTTTCTACACAAAGATGGATTACTAGAAGATTTTGTGTGATATAACTGACAAAGGGTGGTCATTCAAAAGGCTTCTATTAGACAGATTTGGTCTTATTTAGCCCTGGAAAGTATAAAAAGGAGGCAAAAGATGACCTCACAGAAACTTTTTTCGGACAAAGTTGACCTCTTAAAAGACGTTGTGAACAAACTGTGCCTGCTTAGAAGGCTTTACCTATACGAAGTTGGCCGCTTAAAAGGCTCTTTCTAAAAAAACAGACTACAGATGGTCTTCTTTTTTTTGGGTTTTCTATTTTTTAGATCTTAAGCAAAATTTGAATATGCAAAAATATTCTATTGGTGTGAGAACATGCTTTTAACCTTCCGTTAGGCGCAGCTGATCAAAGTTGATAAAAACTACGATTTTTTTGGTGACACACAATTCTACGCTACCCGTATCTCCCAGATTTATGTAGCCGCCAAGGGTTGCTACTAGAGCAGTATTCCCGAAAAATATATGAGAAATGTTTAATGCTCTTACAACAACAAAAACGATTGTTTTTTTTTTTTTTGCTGTAAAGTTGCATCAATTCGCAATCCCTCATTAGTATTTAAATTGTTTCTGAATACTTTTTTTTAATATATTTGGAACTCCATAGGGTTTTCCATTGTTTTTAAAATAATAATTTTGTATTTAAATAATAAAATTTTTTTTTAACTTAGCATGTCTTTTCGTCTGTGCCTATTGCAAAAGGCACTGCACTTAATGGAAGGATAATTGAGCTATATAAATTTGTAAACGCCTCCGAAAATGTTAAAAATCAATTTTTTTCTCTAAAAAACATGAAAAATATTAATAATATAAAATTAATAATAATATTAGAAATAATTATCAAAAAATATTAAAAAATCTAAAAATATTAGAAATATATAAATATAAAAAAATAAATAAATTTGTAAGCGCCTGCAAAAATTTTTTTTCTTAGAAAAAAAATATAAAAAAACATATAAAAAATTTAAAAAAAAGAAAAATATTAAAAAAAAAATAAATAAATTCATAAGCGCCTGCAATAATATTAAAAAAACATTTTCTTTTCTTAGGCAAAAGTAAAAAATTTAAAAATTAAAAAAACAAAATAAAAAATAAGAAAAATATGAAAAAAAACTAAATAAATTTGTAATCGCCTGCGTGAATGTTAAAAGTCAATTTTATCCTCTAAAAAAAAACAAACTAAAAATATTAATAATATAAAAATAATAATAATATTATAAACAAACATAAAAAAGTACAAAAGAAAAATTTAAAAATAAAAAAAAACTAAATAAATTAGTAAGTGCCTGCAATAATGTTAAAAAAACATTTTCTTTTCTTAGACAAAAGTAAAAAATTAAAAAAACAAAATAAAAAATTAAAAAAAATATGAAAAAAAACTTAATAAATTTGTAAGCGCCTGAAAGAATGTTAAAAGTCCATTTCCTTTTCTTAGAACTGTTCTGCTCCCTTTATGCCACTAATTTGTAATCAAATTTCATAATTTGTCTAGCGAGGCTTATAATTCGCTGCCGGGTCACCCAATTGCACAACGCCCACCACTATGGTAATAGATAAATAAACATCTTATTGCATATTTTAGGGCTTAAGGACTTTCGAAATGCTGTTTTTCCCTAAAAAATGTATATTTTTCAGCATTTTTCGTTTTCAATACTTTTTTTCGAATATTTTTTAAATGCTCGCACTTACATTTACATATGTATAATATTTATGTGTTTTTTATTGTTAGCATTAACTTTATTAGAATTAACTCAATTCCTGCCCGTATTTGCTTGTCGTTGCCGTTGAATTTTTCGCCTTTTTTTGTTTTTGTTTTACTAATCCAAAGCTTATTATATAAGTAGTTTTGAATGCGTGCAACATGAAAGTACAAATTATTATTTTTTATTCGGTGTGCAAGGCTTTCAGAAATACCTATCAGCAGCCTGTAGTAGCGTTCACATAAATATTTAACTTGTACCCTTCCCGCTACTCGCACTACGCTCCTTATCTTGCCACCCATTATTTCTTGCCTTTGCGCTTACTTGCTAGGCACCCATCCACCCTTTGTAACGTTTAACTAAATCTAAATTTTAAGTATGTTTACACCTTAAATATTTATATTTGTAATAAATAATATCAAAAAGGAAATGTACAGCACTTATAAAACTAGTGATGAGTATAATATGTACGCATACTTTTAACGTCTACTGTTTTTTGTTTTTTTCTGCGTGTGTATTTGTTTTTCTCTTTCTCTCTTCTTAGCCTTAAATACTTTGGTTTCATTAACATTTATTCGCCCAGCACAACAATCGCAGCAACTTTTTCAATATTTGCGTCAACTGGTCTTGTCAGCTTTTACGCATCTTCGTATGTAGGTGTGGTTGTAGTGACACATTTCTGAAGTTTTGTTTTCTTACTTTCCTTAATTTCTGTCTTTCTGCCTAAATTTAACGTACAGTCGTCTTATATAAAATTGGTATGGGGATGAGTATTTTTTTACATATGTATGTATGTTTGTCATTTTTGTCGCCGTAAATTAAATTTTCCATAGTTTGCAGGCTTTTATTACGCGAGCTCCTTTCAATCACTCTGCTGCCTCTTCTTCTTCTCACTTCGTTTACATTCTTTTGTCTTTGGTTGCACTACACTATTTGAATAATTTAGTTACTGCTCGTAACTTCATACGCCTTTTTGTAAGTGTGTCTGTTTAGTTGGTTGTCTTTGTTTTTTTTTTTTTTGTTGTTTGTGTTTCGTTTTATTTACTTCGCTGCTTTTATTTAATAAATATTTCCCTCTTTGTTTTTTTGTTTTTGTTGTTGTTCTTTGTGGTCTTACAATCCTAATTCGGGGTGTGCAGCTATGGCGTTCGCTTCATCGCCATACATATTGGCGAGCTTGCCAAATCGTGGCCCCCACGAACCCAAATAATCGTACTCGTGCGCCTCATCGTCAGTGCCTGGAAAAAGTTGGGGAATAAATTGCAAATGTATTAGTGTGACTAACAAAGGGAAGATGGAGAAATTTCGGAGCGGGTTGAAATATGTTAAAATAAAATTTAAAATGAGTTAAAGTAAAACTTAGTAATAAAAGGTATATAGTACACCATATGGGTACAAAAATACATAGGTACATATAGAAATGTACATGTACGAGTGTAAGTATTTTGGTATTTTTTAGACCAACTAGAACGACACACAAGTACTACTCATTTACAGTACATTAAATTACACATCCATTATTTGTTTGCAGATTTTTTCTTAACACAACAAAAAAAAAATGTACCATGTTGTTATTTTTTTAATTTTAATTTAAAATATTTTTGTATAAAAAAAATAATTTAATGTGTAACAAAAACTTTATCAGTCCAAGTTTCAAACATTGTAGAAGATTTAGGTCAGGTTCATAGTTAAACAGCGGGCAAGGTGTTGGACTAAGCGAGCATCAATTCAAGATTTGCTAGAGAATGCAGGTCACTCTCGCTTATCCAGCAACACAACACCACACTCTGTTGAGTTACCGGCTACTTTTGAGTGGGAGAAAATGAAAAAACGGTGGGTATGCCTCAAAGAAAGGCACTACCCTCAGCTAATGGTAGAGGACATAAGCATTCCTCTAAACGAACTGTGATTGACTTGAGCGTAATCGCGGAAACCAATAGAAGGTGATATCTGTCTACTAACTGCATGGTCTCCAAAGCGCTCTGCTCAAAACTGAATCTTAAAAGGATAAAATGTCTGCTTTGATTCAACAGATCAACTGCCGCCCTCCTCACAGCTGTTATAATGGGTCATTGCACTAGTGGCACCCTAGCCAATAGAATGGGTGTATTTCGCAATGACTTTTACGGGAGCTGTGGAGATGAAGAAGAAATTGAGCCGGTATAATAATTCCTCTGTGAATGTCCTGCACTTCAAAGAAGTCGTACCAAATATCTTCGCGATTATTTCTTTGAAGACCTGAGAACTTTTCAAAATGTCCCACTGGAGAGACTAGTTACCTTCTTAAAAAGATTTAAGTGCTGTAAGCAACTTAGTTAGGCAATGGAAATCTAATCTAATCTAGGTCATGTTAGGAGAAATTGTTTCCACAGGCGAAGGCCCACTTGGGAAAAGAACCAAATTCGGTCATTGTGATGCTATACAGAGGACAGGGGGCGAAGAAGGAAGATGGGGCTTTGGATTGGAGGATGATGACCGACCAAGCGGTGCCCAATTACAAGATCTATAAAACATCTAAACATATTAAATAAAATTCCTGCCATTTTAATCACAATTCAAATACAATTTTAGTACAGAGTTTTATGTAAAGGGTAGTTAAACTTTAAGCGCCTATGTTGAATGTGAACCACACCTAAAGGTCAAGTTTTCTTCTGCATTTCATTCGACAAATTTTCAATTTCAGACTAATTCAATTTGAATCATGGAAAGATATACAATCGAGCAACGCGTTAGAGTTATTCAGGCTTATTATGATAAGGGGCAACAGTGAAATGACCAATTTTCGAAGAAAATCATCTTCAGTGATGAGGCACATTTTCACCTCAGTGGATTCTTCAATAAGCAGAATTGCCGCATTTGGGCGAATGATAACCCAAGAGTGATTGCCGAAAAACCAATGCACGCAACAAGAGTGACTGTTTGCTGCGGTTTATGGGTCGGCGGCATCATTGGGCCGTATTTTTTTCAAAATGAGCCCGGTCAGGCAGTTACTGTGAAAAGTGTTCGCTATCGTGAGATGATAACGAACTTTTTGTGGCCCGAATTGGAAGATACGGATATGGACAATTTATGGTTTCTGGCTCTTTTGCGCGAAAAATTTGATGGCCGAATAATCTCACGTCGCGGCGATGTCAATTGGCCGCCAAGATCATGTGATTTGACACCGTTGGACTTCTTTTTTTGGGGTTATTTGAAAGAAAAGGTGTACGTCGATGAGCCAGCAACAATGCAAGAGCTAAAAGATGAGATAATTCGGCACATTAACGGCATAGAATCTCAATTATGCCTCAGCGTTATCGAAAATTTGGACCATCGGATGGAGGCGGCCATTTGGCCGATATTTTGTTTTATATATAATTGAGCCATACCAGTATTATCATAATAAAGAGAAATAATAATAATTTTCTAAAAAAAATTGTATTTTATTCAAAATCAACACCGGCCCTTGAAACTTAACCACCCTTTATATGGTAGCTCATTAAAATTTATTTGAATTAAGTGCAAATTTGAAGCGGCTGAAAATTTTTGTTGATTTTTCGTAATTTTTTTCTGACCATATTTCCCATTTGATCTGTATAAAAAAATATCAAAAATCAGCGGGAGTTTCAAGCCAGTTAGACTTACACTCTTTTAAACTGGATTTATATGAAATACAAAACTGCATGTACTAAAATTGTTTACGAATTTTGAAAAAAAAAATTAATTTTATATATTAGATATCGGATGAATGTTAAAAAATTTTGCATTAAGTTTGAAACCTGAATTCATGTGGTTTTTGTTATGGAATGTGCATATTTTTATAAAAAGATAACTAAAATTAATTTGAAACAAAAAAATATGGTGAAACGTAAACATACGATCCCTCTCATTACGTCATTCACTTTTTATATATCAACATAAGAGGTCATTAAATTTTTTTGTAAACAGGACGTATGCATAATGTGTGTGTGTACAAATATAAAATAGTATGATACTACACAAAATGAACTCGAGCACAATAAATCACTTTGACAAATTTCATCAATTACTGAAACATATTTTCTTTATACTTTTTCTCAAAAAAATTTCACAAATTCTCAATACAAACTACTTTTTCCCATCAAAAAAGCCATACTATCTCCTTCCAGTAAATAATTGACTGTGGTATGTATAGATATAAAATCTCTAGCTTTTTGTTCAGCTTATTTTGTTTTTTTCACTAGTTCCCTTGGATGGCAGGAGAGCAACTGTTGTGTTCAATAACACAGTGCAACAAAATTTTGAGCACCACATTTAGCCACTGTGAGACGTAGGTACAACGATGAGTTGCAAGGCAAGATCATCATGTGACATAGGCACGAAATGAAGGCATCCTTGGACATTAGTGAGACCAGCACACATTCATTATTAGATAAGTATTTTGTTGTCAAAAAACAGGACTCGTTTCGATTGGTGTAAAGAACTGTTAAAGAAATTAAGCCGCGGTAGTTCAAAGTACATCTGTGACATCGAAACAGGCGACAAATCTTGGATCTATGCATGTGAGGAAGAAACAAATCAGAAATTGATAGACTGAGGGCTCCAAGATGAGCTAAATCCAACGAAAATTGTTCGCGGAAGGGAAGGGCACATGGTCGCCTGTTTTTCCGGAAAATGTAGTAATTCCGAAAATGGTCCATTAGAAAAACTTAAAAAGGAAACGAAAATTGCGTTTGGGAAAACCAGACCGCCGAAGACGAATCATCGCTAACATAATGTGAGCTCTAACATATCGGCTCACACAAGAGAATTTTTGAGCACTCAAAAGATCAACACTTTGTCATCTACTGATTTCTTTTAGTTCCCGAATATCAGAAATAAAATTGGAGGTGAGCGCTTTTCAGCGCCTTAAAAAACTGTTTAAGCCTCTAACGAAAAGCAAAGGGAAAATTTAAAAACAATCTTTTTTAGTCAATCGAATAGCAGCTTGATAGTTGGGAAAATTATTTTTTATCAAGTTCTTAAGAAGGTGGTTGCTTTCGAATTAGTTGGAACGTAAAGACTTAATTCCGAATTATGTGTTATTCGTTGAATCAGTTATAGAGGTCGGTTGGGATAATTTACGGGGCGCATAGGGAAGCATATGTCGAGAAAACTCACACTGCAGTGTGATATTTCAAGTGATGTATAATCAGATTTTAAGTAGCTTTGGTGAGCAGTTCATACTAAAGTGCTTCGAGTAACATGGGTTGGAATATTTTCTGCAATTTCACCGTTTTTGGCAACTTTTGAAGAATATTAGAGCGAAAAATGGCAGGTTTGCTATTTTAAAAATTTTGGCGAAATATTTCCTATTAAAAATTGGTTAAAACCCACACATGCGCCTTTTACTTTTTAAAAAGCTAATAACGCAACTGTGAACTTTTATTAAAAAAAACTTGTCACACTTTAGTTTGTTTTGATATTAACATTTTAATTGATGAATTTTACGAAAAAATTTTTATTTATTTTATATATGTATATAAATTTTTTTTATTTTAATTAAGTTACAGCTATGTGGGATTAGAAGTTCATATACTGCTTGAAAAACCCAGCAAATCAATAGTTGATTGGTAGAATGAACTATATTGGCTAATAAAGCTGTGCAATTTTTTTAGTCATAGCGCCAGATATCATCGCTTTGAACCAAATTTACCCAAGTGAAGTGATAAAGTTCATTTTGCATATTTATTTCACATTTTTTCTCTATAACGTATGGCTGTACTTATATACACACATGTGGATATACACAAATAAGGTGGGGATTTATCTTATAACTAAAACATTTTGCTCACTTTTACACCCAATATTCAGCGGTATTGGAGCGCAGTCCTGCAAATTTAAATGGAAAAACACATTTTGAACATGAATTACGTGTATGATTCACCAAATAGAAAGGAACTAAATACAAGTACGTAAGTGCCTAGAGGAAGCTAACTAGCGGCTAATGGCAGGTATAGGTGTATATTTTTTATACTCTTTATATAATGCGTATTTTACTTATAAACTAAAGGGTGTCAGAAAGGCGTACTTTATCCTGTGCACTGTATGCTAAAATTCGCGTCTAGAGGGCGTGAAGGGCATTTAAGACCAGTTAGGGATGGTCGTATGGTAAGGCAAAAATGTCGTAGTTTGTTATGCTTATATGCGTTACTATCGTCCCTAGTAATTAATCAAGGAAATGCCTTAAATTTTATCACGGGATAGGAAAATATGTAACAATAAATCACTTTCCTGATATAAAAATATCACCGATATCACTGTTAGGTCTTATATTGAAGGCGAAAGCTTTTGGCAGATTTTAGAAAAAACAATTAATACAAAAACAACAACAAATTTGTTCATATGTGATTCCCGAAAGTACTAGCGCAATCACCACACTGTAGGTTTTATGAATAATACAAGGTGATAATACTGGCGTCTTATAAATGTTTTTGTTGGCGCCATCTTTTTAATGAGTTCGTGTGTTGGAAGTTACATCCCTAGCTGACTTCTAGTGAAAGCTTGGTGACATTCGGTTCAGTGGAAGCGAAGTTCTTGCGTATAAAGTTCCAGTATGTTTCCGTTATCGGTACAAAAATAAGTTTCGAACAAAGAGCTAATATCAAATTTTGTTTTAAAATCGGTAAAATGTTTACCGAAACATTTGAATTGATGAACAAGTTTATGTCTATCTCGTACCAGAGTTCATGAGTGGTTTACACGTTTCAGAGATGGTTGGGAGGACATAAATGACAATGAACATACGGGCCCAAAATCAGTAATCACTGAAAACTCGAAAACTCCATCGAAATTGTTTGTAAATTTTTAAAAATGAACCGAAATGAAATTCCTTGAAATTCATGGAATCGGAGTTGAATATCTTCAAAACATCCATTTATCACATTCTAACTGATCATTTGGGCTTACGAAAGGTCTTAGCACATTTAATTTCGCACAAGTTAATTGAGGATCAAAAATTGCTCAGAATTCAACTTTCGAAAGATCTCATCAAAGAGGCGAGAAAAGACGAAAACTTCCTCTACAATATTGTAACTGGTGATGAAACGTTGTGCTTCCAGCATGAGCCCGAAACTAAGCGTCAAAGTGCCTATTGAAAGCCCCAGACGAGCCACCATCCAAAACCTCGTATCTGAAAAAGTCAAAAATCAAATCGATGCTCATTTGTTTTTACGATTACGGTAATTGTCTACAAAACGTTCGTGTCAACAGGCCAAACCGTCAGTGCAGTTTTCTATCTTGTCGTTTTGAAGCGCTTGTTGCATCGCATTCGTCGAATTCGTCCTGTATACCGCGAAGGAGGAAGCTGGCGCTTATTGCATCGTAATGCACCATCTCATAGATCCACTCCTGTGACTGATTTTTGGACTAGAAATCGCATTTTAACCATCAATCACTCACCGCATTCACCTGATATGGCTCCGTGTCACTTCTACCTATTGGGAAAATTGCATCTGGGCATGAAAGGAACACGTTTTGCGTCCGTAGAGGCCATCCAAATGGGCCCTTCAGGATATCCCCACAATGACCTGAAACACTCTTTCGAAAAGGTTTTAGATCGCGCAAAAAAGAGAAAATTGAGGACAGAGGGAGCTATTTTGAATAAATAAACTCGAAGTTATCAAACTGTCGATTGATGAATGCCTAATTCTAGAGAACTTTGAGATATCGATGTGCGTGGTTGTTCAGCAACACTTTGCGCTACTGCAGCAATATTTTCAATAGAACGTCAAGTTTTTGGTCTGCCAGTCCCTTCTCTATCTTCGACATAACCAGTTTCTTTAAATTTTATTGCCAAATGTTGAATTGTCTACTCATTCGGACTTTTATTTTCACCAAAAAAATTACAAATTTTGCGATATACTTTTTTGAAGCGATCGACCATTTCCATATGAAGTCTCAATATTTTTAGCCCGATGTGCTATCGTTTAAAATTGTATATCTGTCTACTCTACAAATGCTAAGGATGATAAAAAGTTACCGTATATTATTCACTACAGGACATACACGCGTCACTTTTAAAAAACCCTTTAGATATATCTATATTATATGCGTAGAGTAGGACAAATATTGAAGTGTGAGTTATTGCCCATTAGTACAATGTTTGTATGATATAAGTTGCCAGAATATGAGGTATAGCTGTGTAAATACAGTAAAACTAATTCTCTAGCACATCAAAGAACTTTCGGCCCCTTTTTTTTATTCAGCTTCATACACATGAACATATCGAAAAATTGTCAGAAACTGCGCTGAATACAGATTGGAATTCAGCTAGTCGAAAATCTAACCGGAGAGGTATAGTCTTGTTCTTAGTGCCAATATATAAATTTATATAATTAGCGCGTACACCCTTTTTGGGTGTTTGGCCGAGCTCGTCCTCCTATTTGTGGTGTGCGTCTTGATGTTGTTCCACAAATGGAGGGACCTACAGTTTTAAGCCGACTCCAAACGGCAGATATTTTTATGAGGACCTTTTTCATGGCAGAAATACACTCGGACGTTTGCCATTGCCTGCCGAGGGGCGACCGCTATTAGAAAAATGTTTTTTTTTCATTAATTTTGGTGTTTCGCCGAAATTCGAACCGCCGTTCTCTCTGTGAATTGCGAGTGGTAGTCACGCACCAACTCATTCGGCTACGGCGACCACCAATGGTGTTGAGTAACCAGTGCTAGAAAGTATGGTCACTCGCTTTTCGGCAGCCACTTTGAGCGTCCAAGTGTATTTTTGCCAGGAAAGGCTCCTTATAAATCCAGTGCAAAAATGAAGGCTCATAATATAATACTAAATTATTATGTATGAAGAAAGTCGTACTTTAGGAAGAATATCGTCATTGCTAAGTCATTCTATATTGTAATTTTTCGCCACCATATGATCTCATGAACTTGATTTTGTAGTCGTCTAAAAAGTGGCTTTTTTCAGTAGCACCAACCCAATATTTTAGTTTTTTAGAGTAAATTTTTGTAGTAAGCAAGGGTATGCGTTAGTCGGCATGATTCTTACGACAGATCTGTAAGCAGCTGACTAGCAGTGTTGGCTTAAACCTGTTCTCCAAGATCTAATTTGCCACAGTTATTTATTTCTTTTAATTTTGTAGCCGACCTAAACCTTTCTTGAAGGCATTAATGCTTCATTTGAGCTTCACTTGGGATTTATTTGTTCCACTCAATATTAAGAATTTTCATAGGCATAATTTTTTCTTTCTTGGTCATTCAAAAACGCTCACGATTTGCAATTTTTATATACCATCATCCTTATACAATATCTATGGACCTTCCATAAAACAACGTTTTCTAATATTATATATGTATCAATACCAAATGTGTACACATTAGTTTGGACAAAGTTTTCTTGCGCGCTCACCTTAACCCGCATGGATTTTTTATCTTCGGTGACCCCCAGTGAAATTGTCTGTATAAAATTTTTGTTGAACAACGTGACCCTCTTAACGTCTTTTTTACTGTACTTTCGTTATACTTATTTACAGAAACGATCAAAAACTCCCATTTAATTAGGAGGTAGAGGGTTAAAATGTGCTACAAAAATATTCCTTGGTAAGTTCTACTGTACAAGTCGGGCTACTGAAATTATATTTCATGTCGTTTTCGATAAATTATTCGCACTTTCGCAAAAAATTCTTAAACTTTAACTCCCCGTAAAAACAAACTCGGGCTCTCTGGACTAGTACTGTCTTCGGTCACATTGATTCTGGGGCATTCTCTCTCGTAATTGTTTTAGTTTGTGTGTTTTGAGTAACATTTTCATAGAATTGTTTCACTGTGCTATTAGATACTATCGCAACTGCTGTGTGGGGCACTGTGTAAATATATTGAACTAAAAATATTTTTGACTAGAATTAGTGAATATTTCTAAGTTAAGTGTAAAATGTAAAACAATAGCTGTAGGGTAAAGCATACAAGTATATAAGGTAGTGGAATTTATATTTGCCTCTTAACATATAAGTCATTAAATGCCCTTCGCATATACCAAATTTCTTTTAAGAATTAATTTTTTTTTTGCTATGAAATATTTTTCTAGTCTTTGCGCAAGTACTGATGTTAAAGAATATTTGTCACAGAAATCAAATGTCATAGCAATTGATTTACTACTTTGTAGTCACTAATAGTGGCTACTGACTGTTAACTGCACTCTAACCTAAAAGAAAATACGAGCTTTTAACTATATTTTTGTATCATTTAATGAGTAAATTTGCCGAAACCTAAGCGCTTGAAATCTATTCAGTTGATTGTAACTACGTAAGCAGAAATGTATCTTTTTTTCTCCGCTTATTTATTTTTCAATTCACTAGCATTACTTGCTATCCGATCTATTAGCTAATGTACGAGATGACTCTCATTACTAATGGAGCGAATATTGGGTGCAAAAGCTTCAAAGTGCGGCACGATATTATAGAAAACGTAAAAGTAAATAAAAATATAAATAAATACATTTGAAAATAGTAAAAAAAAACTAACTAACACATTTTTGCTATTTGTATTTCCTTTCCTATTCTTGTTTTTATTTATTTTTGCTTCAAGTACTTACCAGAGGCAAGCGAACTCAGCGAGCCGGCTGTACTGCCACCACCCTCGTAGGCATAGTTGCGTAAGTCATCAAAAGGCGGTGCATTTGGGTCACCATCGGCACGCTTTTTGTGCTCCTCAATGAACATGCCCACGTTTGGCTCCTGGCCGGGCATTAGCGTCATCACTGGATCTGCAGCATTGCATTAAAAGAGAAAGTAGAAGAAATGGAAATAAAATTAGTATGAATTTGAGATGAGTAAGTAAAATGTGTAAGTGTGTAAGCAGCTATAAGTAGAAGAAGTAGAACTCAGCGCTCAGTGGCGAATGGCTGCCTAACCGACAACAAAATTTCAACATATTTTTGTGCCTTGCAAGAAAAAATGTCCATGCCATAGCATTTTTAAAGTTGCGCTTGGCGTAGGGAGGTGAAAAAGTCAGTCTAACAGTTTTGAGGCAAGACAACAACGCATAGCTGAAGTGCAAATTCATGTTTCCTACAATTTTAATGCTGTCGCAGGCGAACTTGTGTGCGTACATCGATTCTGAGCAGGAACGGCACACAAGGGAATAAAAAATACGATCTACTTTTTTGTATGTACAGAGGCGCGTATTGGCCTCGACAAAGTTAAGAGCTTTAAGTAGCCTCAAGATAAAGGAAAATTATTAGTTAAAAAGTTAACTATAAAAATCTGTTTGAAATATTTATATATTTAAAAAGTATACAGACAGCATATACACAATAATTTCTATTTTAATTTAAGAAATGTTGGAATAATGGATTTTTTTTTTTTGTACTCAGGCATAAATTTTAAGGCGCAGAGTTGATTATATAATTTCAATAATTCAATAATTACAACCTTCCTTAGGTAGTTAATACATTCTGTCAAAAATGGTATCTGCATAAATTAAATGACCAATTATAAAATCCGACCACCGCAGCCGAATTGATTTGTGCATGACTAACATTCTTTAGTGCCCGATTTTCAGACGTACTATACAGGGTAGCCAATATTCGACGGACCCATCTGGCAACCCTGTATCTTTTGACAAAGACGTCAGACCGCTTAACCACATACCGCGTTGGAAGCGTCAGTCGAAGCAGATTTTTACCATGGAACAGTACACGCCACGTGAGCGCTCCCAAATTGTTGAAATTTACATTCAACAAAAGAAGTCAATTGTGAAAACTCAACGTGCGTATAAAAAATTAAATAATGTGAAAAGTGCGCCTTCTAAGAACACCTTGAAACGTTTGCACGAAAGGTACGACCAAGGTTTGTACGCCCAAGGTAATCGGATGCGAATATTGCTCTTGCAGGGGCCAGTGTTGAGACGTCGCCAAGGACATCCCATAATCGCCGTTCTCAGCAGTTGGGCATTGCTCGGACCACTATAAGATTCAATTGACGCAAAGATTGTTGCCTGCGGACAAGCCTCGTCGATTGGAATGGGACCGTCGAATATGGGCCACCCTGTAAGCATGAATCACCAAAATGATAGAAAATGATGCCATGAAATAGCTCATGATTAGAGATCATCGACCTTTCGGGGGACGGCAAAAGACTGTAGGTCTCTCCATTTGTGGAAAACATCCAGACGCGCACCTCAAATTGAGAGAGAAGCTTAGAAAACTGAAAGCGCCCATCATATATATGCAGGGTTACCCAAAACTAATCACCCAATCTGAAGATTTATAATTTTTGCAAGTGGTCTGTAAGTCAATTATATTTGATACTTGAGAAAAAGACAGCTGCATTACACAAAAAGGCAAGCAATGGAGCGCGTAAAGGTCAAAATAAAGACTTCCGTCACTTCTGTTTTTTATAAGTAGAAAAGTTATTCAAAAAGGTCCGGGGGTGAACAGCAAATATTATTTCAGCCTTGTATGGCTTTTGAGAGTGCACATTCGTTGAAAAACTGCTAGAGTTGTGTGCAAGCAAACTTTTGATCTTTTCAGCACGCCAAAATACCACCTCACAAGACTTTCATTCTGAAGGAATTTTCGCCAAAGCAGTCAAGCTGATTTTTTTCTTTTATCATTTTCTGTGACTTTTTTCTGGGGCACTCACTTTCTGCCGATAGCAGCCATAAAAGAGAATTCGCGGTGGCAATTGAAATCGTTTGAAAAAAACGAATTTGAAAATATAGTAGATTTTGTGGTTGAATTATTACACCGTGGGAAAGTAAAAGCAATCGAAGAAACATTTCATATGCGCGTGAATTCATAGATTTTATATAGTAATGCTGCATACTCAGATTTTTTTTCAGCAATTTAATTTTTGAAAGTGCGTTAAAATTTCAAATGACTAAGTCTTCAAAAAACTGTCTAAAAACTTGTGCTCCCTTCATTCTATTAATGTGAATATGAAACGAAGGAGGATATATTCAGCTATTAAAAAAAAAACATTTCTTTTTACTTTTCGCCAGGTCAAATGTATTACAATAATGACTCTTCAAAAACTGAATCTTAAATATCCTGAAATTTCGCAAAAAATTAATTTGAAAAATATATATTAAACGTGTATATGAGTGTATATGTAGGTGTATATATGTGTGTTGTAGTAAATAACTCAACTCCGCTTTCCCTGCTGTTTTATAAATACATAACAAAAAGTTGAGTTTTCCTCCTATGAAGTAAAGCATACGCAGTGGCTTCCTCTGTTTACGCTTTGCCTTCTGATTAAACTTTAAAGCCCTTCAAACAATAAATTGCTGAGCGTATGAAACTCTGAGTATGCAGCATTACTACATTAAACGCATTTAGTAACTAAGACACTGGGATTTCTTAACAATTTTTGCAAATTTTATTTCTTTCCCATTTAATTTTAACAATTTTTTTTATCAAAACAGAGTCCACTCTCAAAAAAAGAATTATATAAATGCCAGTTCAAAGCTTTGCGCAAATTAAAAGAAAAAAATCGGCAAATTTTCATCAAAATTTCATACTTTTCTAATTACTTTTACACAAATTTCGAGTACTCAGTTATCGAGCTCATGGAATTTTTTTATAATAAAATGGAATTTTGAATTGGCTCAAATAGAGCTTTAATTTTTCTCATTTTTTTCTATTCTAGAATATTAATAATATATTTAAAACGCATTATTTATTTTCAATTTTGTATCTTAAACAAATTTATTTAATTATTAAATTTTCCACTATGTTGGCCTTTATAAATTTTCGAATTTTCAATTATAGTCTGCCCATTAGTTTGTTGGTTTACCAACTGTATTTGCATCAAATACCAAAAATAATCAATATTTCCTCTTTAAATGCCTCCGTACTATGGCTAACAAATATTTTCACGGATAAGCAATTAATATCCACTCTTAGCAAAGCTATTTAAATGCCACTCCATTATTGTTATATACAATTTTTCATTTGCCATTTTCGGATTAGTAATAACACTTTACTAAAATACTGCATATATGTGTTTGTATACTGAAATACACTCATACAAAAACATTAGGGTGGGTCTATTTATTTAGCTGATTCGGACTCTATCATAATTGTAAGAAAAACGAATACATTGGAGCATCCAAAGTCAATTTTGAGCCCCTAATTTTAAAATGAGCTGTTTTCGAAGCTAAATGAATATGGATATTTATTAAAATACAATAAGTGCTACTTTTTCGAACACAAATTTGTATTACGGGAATTTCTATTACGAATTGACTATTTTTGATTTATATTTTTGCAAACTGCGTCGTACGTCAATCATATTTGACACTTACGAATTAGACAGCTGCACTGTACAAACAGACAAGCAATGGGGCGCATAAAAGCTAAGCACTAAAGATTCCAGACTCAAAATCACAATTTTCATTTAGTAAAAAAATGAAATATTTTTTTTATTTATTAAAAAAAAATATTTTTTTTATTTATTAAAAAAAAAATATTTTTTCTATTTAGTAAAAAAATAAAATATTTAAAAAAAAAATTTAAATATTAAAAAAAATTAATTTTTTTAGTAAAAAAATTAACTTTAATTTATATTTATATTAGTAAAAAAATTAACTTTAATACTTTTATTTAGTAAACAAATTATTTAAAAACAAAATTAGATAATTAATTTTGCACAACTTTCTGTAAGGATCGCCGCTATTATGGCTACTTGTAGCAAATGATCTGCTCAAGAAATTTTACGGAGTGGCACCAAAACTAGTGGCATATGCAGATGGCATAGCTATAGTAGTTACCGAACACTATCAGTAATGTGATGAATAACACACTTAAAACGGTACACCAATGGACATCTCCCGCAGGGCTAGTGATAAACGCCGGAAAAACGGGCATGGTACTTTTTACCAGGAAGTGTAAAGTCCCGACGTGGAACCTCCCGAAGCTAGGCAACAACGAACTACTTCTCAAAGATCATGCAAGGTACCTCGGAGTAATACTAGACAGTAAATTGGTGTGAAGCACAATGTTGCGGAAAGGGTGAAAAAGGCCAGTAATGCGTTGTACGCATGCAAAAGAATGCTGGGCATTACTTGGGGTCTATCATGCTTATGCATTGGTGCTACACAGCAGTAGTCAGACCGATATTGCTGTATAGAACGTTAGTATGGTGGACTGCGACAAGAAAACTGACATACTTAATGCCACTGGAAAGGATTCAACGACTCGCTGCTCTGTGCATAACAGGAGCGATGAAAACCACTCGAACGGCGGCGCTGGAAAGAATACTCAGCATGCCACCTATTGAACTTATGGCGGAAAACCTGGCAGCGAAATCTGCGAGGAGGTTAATGGCTGCTGGGGTATTCACCTGTAGAACCTTCGGACACAGCTCAATAGGAAAATGGAGCTCAGGTTGCACAGACTACAAAACTTCGTACCTTAATTAGGAGAGAAGGTTTCGCACTACAATTGGAGAGGAGGGATGGCACAAAGGCATGAAGCCTCGCCATAGAACTTTTCACATCTGTACAGACGGCTCTAAAACTCAAGACGGAGTGGGAGCGGGTATTTACTGCTCAAAACTAAGAATAAGGCAGCCTATCAAGCTGCCTGACCACGGCAATATTTTCCAAGTGGAAGGAAAGAACTCAACAATTAATATATACGTGGACAGTCAAGCAGTAATGAAAGCAATAAGCTCATATTATATTAAGACCCAAAATGTTCGACGGAGCAGGGAGGCCATAGACAGTCTGGCCGCAAACAGTAGGCTGCATATCTATTGGGTCACAAAGGCATTATGGGGAACGAAATAGTAGATGAGGTAGCAAAAAGAGCCATTAGACTACCATTTGAAAAAGAGAACGACATACCAAAACCGCTAAATACAATATACAATGAAAAGGACGACTACATGAAAAGGCGAGTGGAAGCTAGGTGGACTAATCTGATCACATGCAAAACAGCAAAAGTTATGTGTAGAACAAACGACAAAAAACTAACTCAATTCGTACTTACGCTCTCGCGAAAGTACTGCAGAACTATCATAGGTATGCTAACAGGTCATAATCTATTGACTGCACATGCGTACAAGATAGGGATGCTAACACGGACAAATGCAGGAAATGCAGAGAGGACGTTGAGAAAACTTTGGAACACCTTCTGTGCGTCTGTCTTGCATTGTTAAAAACGCTTTTAAAATGCCTGGGAGCCCCATTGTTTGATAGTCTGGGGGACGTCTCAAAAGCGGATCTCCCAGCTCTGCTTAGATTCGCCAAAAGCGTTGGCATCCTACATGATGTGTACTTTTGGTATTCATATACGTCGGTCTCCATCTGGTATCGCTAGGGACCAAAAGGTCTATGCGTGGCTTGATGCCAACCAAGCTCTAACCTAATCTTCTCTAAGGATTTTTTTAAGATTGGGTTAAGTAATTTTTTGTATAGTCTAATCAAGTTCAAAGTTGTAAGTAAACCAAAATTTATGAAGGTTTAAAACATTTGAAAAAAATTTAATTTAATTTTAGTTTAAATTTCTCTTTTTTTTCAAATCATTGAGACGTGTTCTGTAAATCGTTTGATTTGAATTCAAAACGATTTGCTGAGCCGCTTGCGGGAATTACTCCTCAAGAAGCCAAGAATTCGGTTACGATTCAGTAGATTCAAGATATTCCAGCAGAAGATGAAATTCAACAAAAACGCAACGAGCTATAAGAAGAGTAACTTGTCATAGCTAGCAATTACCAATACCGTTAAACTTGTCTGACAGCCAAGCGACAATTAAGACACTCAGTTCCTATCAGGTAATCTCTAAACTGGTAGAGGATAATCTTGGCAAGCTCAACACACTTCACATGACCAATCAGGTTTGGATGCTCTAAGTACCGGCTCCCATTTTCTTTTCTGTAGGAAACGGAATTGCTGGAAAACTCACTAAAAATTGAGTATAAATGCTCCTAGTAGCTTCAAATCACTTTTGGAGCTTAGGTAGAATAAGAAGAAGCTCACAGCGAACTATATTGGGACAGACGGTTAGATTTGATTCACAGCAGAGCACTTTTCTGCCTATTTAATTTATTTTACCTACACACAATCATTTTTTTTTGGATTTAGACAGAATAGAGCAAGCAATTTCATATAATTTGCTTTGCAGCGCCATCTTGCGCTTCATTTAGTATTTTCGCATTATTTAAAGATAGTTTCCATTTAAATTTGTGGCACATGAAATTGAGTTTAGAGTTATGCTTTAATGTAGGTCTTTTAGGAATTTTATGTAGAGTCCGAATATGTAAGGCAGATTAAAAAAAAATGCATAGAAATGAACCCACCCTAATATGCACATAGAATATTAGCACTATTTGTACTTACACATTATTGGCATTTTCATGGCCGCCAGCTCGGGTGGCATTGGCCCGCCAATTGGTATTTGCAGCGGTGTAATATCGAATGCAGTCATATCATCCTCGCCGCCACCTTCATCATCGTAGTTGATAATATTCTCTCGCACATCATCATCCGGGCCAGGATATTTAATATGCGCCTCACGACGGCGATTATAAACGACGAATACGAGCACCAGAACTATAAATAGTGAAAGAAAAAATAGAAGTCGAAGGGTGGGGAGAGGGGAAGTGAAAAAGTAGCGTTATTAGTATTTTCATGTAAAAGTGGTTTTAATGCGTATTTCTATGTATGTAAGTACGTATATATGTATAGACATTTGTAGTTGTCGAATTAATAAATTTCAAATGCAGGATTCAACGTTTTGCTGCAACGAACTGCGGCGGCGGCGACCGCGACGGCCTCGGCTGTGGTACTTATCGCGCCGAAAAGCCTATTCATTCAGCTACTTGTTATTGCTGGTAGTTGTAAAATATTATATATATGTATTCGTAATATGCGTGCATATGTTGACAACAACGCTACCGGCAGGCGTATGGCTATGTAAGTGGATGTACTTGATAAATAAAAACGTAAAATTTTATATACGAAAAACCACTTTTTAGTACTAACTACTACTTTCACATATACAAAAATGCATGCAAATATATTCTTCATATTCATATAAGCACACATGCACGCACGCATAAGTGCATAAGTGCAGTTTAATGGTTTATGAATTTATGCGTAAATAGTAAATACACTTAGATATTAAGTTATGTAGCCAAAGTATGAGCTGAAAAGCGCTTGCATTAACGCTCAATGCAAGCAAACATTTTACTCAGCAAAAATATTAAAATAATAAAATCCGCAAATATGCACACATACGTACATACATACATGTATATGTAGAAACAAACCCAAGTGCACAATTTGTACGTGCTTTAAAGCGCTCTAGCAACACATATACGCACAGTGCTCATGTATTCATAAATATGTATGTATGTGTGCGCATAAATATTATGCAGCATGCAGCGCGCGTTTGTAAACTAACCAAATGCAGCTCCTATACTCGTAACTAAACCAAATACCACAAACAAATGCTAGATAACCAACAAACGAATTTGTATGCTTGCATATATGGGTGTATGCACGTAAATATGTATATGTATTTTTATATATGTGCATGTGTGTGTGTGTATAAATTACAAATTTGTTCACCCTTTTGTGTATGAACAAATGAACTGCAATGGTTTGTGGTAGTGGTGTTGGCTACACGCTGCCAGTCCCACGCGTTACATTAATTACTTGCAACAAGTAAAAACACATCTGAAAATTGTATACACACAACGTAACCAACTTACTTGATCCTGCTGGTGTTTATCTTGTTTTGCATCGTTACGCACTGTGAGTATGCAATATGCAATGCATTAAATTAACAATGTTGCAACATCATGGCAGCGGGCAGCGCGTTAGAATGAAAGTTGCCATTATTGCAATTTCGCAACTTGCGGTGCAGTAATCCATTTATAAATTCGCATAACTCTTAAGCCCTTTACTACTTTGAAATTCTAATATTCCACCACCGCTAACAAACGGTGCTTTTCGGACGCATTTGAAGTAAGATGGACAGACTGATAATAAATAGCTAATTTTTTTGCACTAAACTTGTGGTTAAAATGAAATGGTTGTGAGTTTTTTGTTGTTTTCTTTGTTTTTTGTTTTTGTTTACTACCCGAAATTAATTAATATTAATTTTGCTTGAATTTCTTTCCTTCATTTCAATACAATTTGCTATTCATTTTACTAATTTCCTGGAATGGGGTGGTGTGAGCTGAGGTTACGTATACGCCACAGCAAATTGTATTTCATTAATGAAGAAACAACGAACATTGCTTTTTTAAGGCGAAGCAAAACGAAAACGAACTTCAGTAATTTTTTTCATTGTTCAGCCGAAACTGAACCGAAGTGAATTGTACTTTTTAAGGGCACAAAAAAAAAGAATTATTTTTAAAAAATTAAATTTTTCATAATAATACAAAACAAAAGTAAAACAATTTAAATCATATTAAAATGGTATTATATTGGCAACTAAAAGCAGGAACCTGCCACGTATTTCGATTAATAATTGAACTTCATATGAAACGTATATAGTACGTCCAAAAATTTGCATGTACAGATTGAGATAATTTTAAACCGTGGGAAGACAAGTGCCTTTTATTCATGTAGAAGTAGTTAGACGCAATTGTGCAGACTTCAATATCAGGCGCATTTATCGATATCGTTAAACTTTTAAAACAGCCTCGCGACTATTAAGATTATTACTTTGCACCAAGTAATCTCGATATTGGAACTGAAGTACCTTAACGGGCTTAACACCTCGACATGACCAATCAGGTTTGGATTTTCTGAGTACGGGGTCGCATTGTCTTTGGAAATGAAATTGCTAGCAAAGTCGCGAGAAAGCGGGTATTGACTCTCCGTGAAGATTCAGCGCACTTTTGTGGCTTGGGTAGAATGAGAAGAAGCTTATCGCAAACTATGGGTTGAGTACCTAATAATTTCATAGCGTTTCTATATTTTCTTTTATTTTACAACGACTTGCTTGTTGTATGGCAGAGTTTAAGTAATCATTCGATAGAACTCTTTCTGCTCCACAAAACTACATTAATTTTGCAATGTTTTTGAGTTTTTTAATGTTTTTTAGTTTTGAGGCTTAGAAATGGAATACTCAGGAGGCAGAAAACAACACATTCGATACCTGCGCTTTTTTGCTTTTCACCGAGGCTAAAAAGCAGCTCGGGACGTTTGGGACGTGTATGGAGAAGGTGTCATAGGCGAGTCTATAGCACGGAAATGATTTGCAAAGTATAAAAATGGTGACTTTAACGTCAATGACGCATCCCGCAGCGGAAGACCTTCTAAATTCATTCAAAAATGTCTGAGTTCACTTTTGAAGGAGAAATGACCTGCGATCATAAAACGATTCTCAACACGCGGTCATAAACAGAGCTTTTAGTACCGAATTGTCACGGGAGATGAGAACTGGTGCTTGTAAATCAATATGAAGGAAAGGAAGGAGTGGGTGTCTCCAGGAGAAACGCCAAAGCCATTTGTCAAGCCCGACCTTTATCCAAAAAAGATCATAATATGTGTTTTGTGGGACTGGAAGGGCATGGTGCACTGAAATTCTCGAAAAGAATACCACAGTCAACAAGGAGCTCTACTTAGCCCAGCTGCATTGCGCGAAAGACCTGATCGCCATGGTCAAACCGTACTGCTTTACAACAGCACCAGGCCCCATGTTGCACAAGTTGTGAAAGCCGTACTCCAAGAGCTTGAGTGGAAGGTCCTTCAGCATCTGCCGTATTCTTCGGACTTTCCCAGAACGATTACCATATTTTCTGTTCCCTGTCACATCATATAATATAATAACGCCCTTCGATAGCAAAGGACCTCTTTGAAAACTGGCCCAACAACTTCTCATCGGCATCAACAAATTGGTCGAGAGGTGAGAAGAGGTTGTATACAGCAACGGCGAATATTTATTTGATTAAATCATTGATATAGTTATTGTTTTTTGTTTAAATAAAAGTCTTCGGTGAAAACGCTACGAACTTATTCCCCAACCTAATAGTAAAAAGAAAAATTAAAAAAAAAAAATTAAGAATAAATTTTAGTTTTGAGATTTATTCAGGTTCGGTTAATTTTAAAATTATTGTTAAGCATCCTAATGTTTAAGTCGCTTATTCTTTATTGTATCAGCTTATTCTCCTATTCTCTTTCGATTTGTAAAATGTAAAAAGTATTGAAATATTTACATATGTATGTATATAGTTACTTATGAATAAGCAAACTGTTCAATAAGCTCTCTTTCTAATTTACTTCATACCGACCGGTTGATCGTTTTATTCTGTTTGTTTCTACAATTATGTTAACTTTTTTTTGTAGTTTTTGGAATAAAATGTAATTAAGGATTAAAATTAATTTTAAAAATTAGTTTATCATATTTGGCAGGGGAGTCATATATTTTCATTTTAATTATACTAAAACTGACCAAAATCGAGTTACGCTCGATCTAAAATTATTAGTATGTGTTGTTCTTATATTATACATATATGACCATAAGCAAGCAGTCATTTATTCGCTTATGCCCGATATTCGTTTGAATTTACTCGCCAAGCACTATGACTTCGGTAGAATTTCTCAAGAATTTACAGCGACTATTAAATGTTATTAGAATACACAGAGGCATCTTATTTGCGTTTCTCCTGCTCTGCATATTGCACATTTACTTCAATAGTGTCGTAGTAGAAATATGGTTTAGAAAAGTATGCAGAAATGACCACAAGATTTGCATTTATTTGCCTTTATTGCAGAAAAACTGTAAAATGTAATTAGTAACACCTCGTAACTCATAACTGAATATAGCAAACAAAAAGCAGGAAACGAATTTTTTAGTGTGAATTGTCGCCTTGACAACAAGCAGAAATTTTAAATTGTTTGATCGATACTTTGCAAGATATCGATTACCACAGCCATCTACCGAGGAAATAATGCAGTTCCTTTACCCCAAACTAATAGTAATTTATTACATAAAACATGTCTTTACTTTTACTTAGGTAGGTTTACGAGTAGTAAATAGGAAACTTTGAAGCCGTTTTTCTCAAAATTTTGCTTTTCTGAATTATGACACTTTACCAGTATATGAGCAATGTGAAGAAAACGGCAATCATTTTAGAGCAGTGAGAGGCTTAAAAGTAAGATCAGTGCCTTTGTTCATTGATTCCAACGAGAAAGAAAAATAAAGAACTTGTACTCTTTGTGGCATCACAAACAACCCAACTCGCACATTTGTGCCCTACTCGAGTAACTACCTCAGCTTAATCTAATCTAACCTAATTATAGTATGTTGGCCAATGTACTGATCGCCCTTACGTCAAGGCGCTTTTAGTTGATTTGTTCATGAGTAACAACTTTTCACAGTCTAAAAGCTCTATAAGTGTTGGTACTCTTCTGCTTAAATAGGGCTTATTCTACAAAGTAGCAGTCAGCTATGCACTCATATACCCATTTAAGTTAACTTAAATGCACATATTTGCCTACTACAAGCCTTACAATTCGAACTCCATTGATGCGCGAACTAGCCCAAGTCCACACACTTTGCACTCCGAGTATTTACAATTACGCTGAATTGGCACTTTCAATGCTTGGCCTCTTTAACCATGAATACAGTTACAGTATACCAGTATGCATGTATATCGAGTGCCATCGAAACCCTTATCTGCAGTGGGAAATCAACAACTCAGCCATCATTACAGTTCATGAGCTGATATTTAATGATAGAAGTCGTACTGATCCGAGAGTGACTAGAACTGTACCAATTGGAAAATTACCGATTAGAGGTGTATGCGAGAGAAATATTCTTCTATTATTACAAATATGAATGCTTCAAATTATAAGGATACTTTTTAGTTTACTAGCAGATAGATTGCTGATATAGTGGCGGAAAATTGACATTTTTCTTGTCATTTTAAAAACACCATTTGGTGATATCGAAAAAAGATAGCAGACAGCTACCGAAAGCTGCAAAGCAAACTGGAATTAAAGTAATTCTGAACTAGTAAGTTGGACTGCGGGGTCATGCATTTACTAGTGAAGTGTAAATGTTATATTATGAAAAATCATTACCATAAAAATTAATTAATATCAATTGGAAATGCAATGCAAGAGCAGAAAAAAGTTGGATGATTTCATTTTTCTGCTTTGCGATGCCTATCTCTGGCTACACGAATGGCCACAAATGTGTGTTGGTAGCTGTATACATCTATCCGTACATCTATATGCACTTATACACATACAGATTGGTATGTTAATGAGACTGTGCGTATTGATGAGCACTTTTCCACAATTGAGAGCATAACACCCATGCTGCAGTTCAATAAAAGTGATCATGATGGCTCGCATGGAGTGCGTGAAATTTTAACTTTGAATTCACAAGGAAGCGTCGTACTTATGTTCATGTACTGTGTGAATACTCAAAAAAATTAAAATAATTGATTTTAATATTTTTATTTTCAATTTTTTAATTTTTCACTTTTTACTTCAATTAAACATTCCCCAACCTCTTACTTTTTGTTCTTACTTTTCTCCCTCACTCTCGGCATTTCGTCGCCATTGAGCCTTTGTGCGTTGCTTTTTAATCAAAGTGATTTTTTTTCGTGCGTGTATTCGCTTGTGCGGATGTAAAAAATTATGGTGTTGCGGTTATATGGCCAAGAGCGTTTATTTTAATGTACATTGTGGTTTGTGGACGTGGTTAGCAATTGTAAATATGATATGAAAATCTTAAAAAAAAAATTTCAATTAAATAGCAAATGTTTGGCATTTGTGGTGCAAGAATAATTCAGCTTGTATTTGATGACCATAAAAAACAATTAATTTTATGCTCCTAAAAGAGTAGTTTGTTTATGTTATATTGGGTCATCCGAGATGTTCGATAACAAATTGCTGATAAATAATCTTGAACTACAGCAATCTCGTATGCAATATATTTGATACCTGGCAGAGCTGTATTCATATCTTTTAATTGAACGATTCATGCGAATTAGCCCAAGTATTATGGCGACAATCTAATTTTTCTAATTCGAAGAACACACTCGAGCTTGACTTGTTTACAGTAGCACAGAAAACAAACTATGTGACATATCACGCTGAAATTTGCCATGTAAGCTTATAACAGTCCTACCAAAAAACAAAAAATTTATTTTTGCCATATGTCATCCGCGGACCGTTTTATTGATACCGTCTCGTTCATATTTGAGCAGAAGCTATGATAAGAAGAAGTGTGAAAAAATATTTTGAATAACATTTAACGATTTCTAATTTATTTATTCCTAAAAATTTTGAAACAAAAATTTTTAAAGTGAAATATCTTCGGATCCTTTCAATATTTTTACACATCTTTTAGGTATAAAATACCATTACGTATAAAAGCAAAAATGCTTGGAAAAAAATTCAATACTTTCTAAACTTATTAATTTTTCAAAATTTTGGTACAATCTTGGGCTTCTTTTCATATTTTTACACATTTCTTAGGTATACAATTTTTTGGGAGAAAAAAACAATTTTTTTATCGCCATTTCAGGGAAATTTTCGAAAAACGTAAGGGTTTTTCCTATTTTTTTAATGATTTTTTTTTGAATAAAATTATTGATTTCTGGTAAAAAAATGTTGTGTATTTTTTATATATTTCTTTGAAAACGGGTTTTTTTTAATTTTTTTATACATTTCTTGAAATAAAATTGATTTTTGGTAAACATTTTTCGGAATGGAACTTTTGAAAAGCAGGGTAGCAAGCAAATTATGAAAAAAATGGGAAGGGTTTTTCCAATTTTTTTTTTTGCTATTTTTTTGGAGGCAAAATATAGATTTTCGGTAATTTTCATCAAACGTAAGGTTTTTTTCAATATTTTTTATAAATTTTTTGAAAAAAAAAAAATATTAATTGGGGGAAATTTTTTGTATTATTTTTATTTGAGATTTTTAAAAAGCGACCGCCAGAGGTTTTTCTTTTTTTTTTAATTTTTTTGGGGTGAAAATACTGACTTTTTTACACGGTTTTGGGATTTTGTACTTTTTCTGGAATTTTTGAAAACCGCGCCTCTTAACATTTTTTTGTTTCTCTTAATAATAGCTGATACTATACTTTCGAAAATTTGTCTAGATATATACATATGTATATATTATAATTGGCGCGTACACTTCTGTTAGGTGTTTGGCCGAGCTCCTCCTCTTATTTGTGGTGTGCGTCTTGATATTGTTCCACAAATGGAGGGACCTACAGTTTCAAGCCGACTCCGAACGGCAGATATTTTTATGAGGAGCTTTTTCATGGCAGAAATACACTCGGAGGTTTGCCGTTGCCTGACGAAGGGCGACCGCTATTAGAAAAATGTTTTTCTTAATTTTGGTGTTTCACCGAGATTCGAACCGACGTTCTCTCTGTGAATTCCGAATGGTAGTCACGCACCAACCCATTCGGCTACGGCGGCCGCCGCCTAGATACTACGCCGTGTCTATACTATATACTTCGGGAATAAATCCAACGAGATTAGAAGCGAAAATGGAAACCAAGTCAAAGCAACAAAAAAAAGTCTGGTTCGACAAGGTTAAAGACCAACTATAGTAAAGAGGAAGGCCTACTGTTTTGGTGATTAGTGAAAGTATTGTAGAAGGCAATTAGGTATTGCGAAAGTAGTTAGAAACTTAATACCGTATTAAAATTAAACATCCACTAGCAATTACCAGGTTTGTTATCATACGAACCTTATGAGAAGGTATATATCGAAAAATAAGCGCTTTGTGTGGTTGAGCGATGAGTTAAGGGAGAGAAAAATGCAATCAATCAATTTTCAGCTGCGAAAGAAAGGGGGATAAAACCATGCGTTCAAAGTTATTACTGAGTAGAAAAAAGCTTGCATATGAAGTAAGCTGAGGCTTCTCAAATGAGGGCTAAGCAGAGATCGCCGACAAAAAAGACTTTGCTATATATTGAATAGGAGGAGGAGCCCGGTGAAACACCCAAAAAGGGTGTATGCGCCAATTATATATTATATATGCATATATATTTAATGGGATTTTAAAAAACTACTGCCTGGCCAAATGATTGATTCTAATCTCTACTGTCAGCATTTTATGGCATAAAATAGTGGACAAGATTTTGTTTTAAATAGTTATTGTTATAACCAGAAAAGCGTAAAATTCTCTCATAGCCATGATGGACTACATATGGTACATAGGCTGCTACTACGCGAACTGGCTTTTAACGACCTCGGTACTCAGAAAATTTTTTTCGTTCCCCTTGGAATTCCGTTAAAAGCACAAAATGGCGTTCAATATAGCAAATGGCTGGTTCTTATGACTGCTTTCTGATAATATGAACCTCGAAGATAAAACACGCACCAAAATCTTAGAAAACGTTTAGTCGGATCTATAAAATATAATACATGCTCGAATTTTATTTAAATGAAAGAAAAAGGCCAGTAGCGTGGACAAAACCCATGAAAATTTCTAACATTTTCTGCTTAAAAAGTTGGAGATTTTGATTGAATTTAGAAAATTTTGAAAATTTTGTACCCAGTTTGAAACTTTTATTGAATAAAGAACTGCATAGAATTGTTTTTAAATTCTAATTTAGTTTTTTTGTTTTTAATTCTTATTGAAAAAATTTTATTAAAAAAAAAACAATACTGATTTAATATAATTATCTCTTTATAATTTGTGATGTCGTTTTTTTAGTTTAAGAATTTCATCCTCAGAGGTGATTTTGGTTTTATAGGAACGGGCTTCTAAAATATTCAAAATTGGTTTCCTATTGCTAGTTCCCTTGTGGTTTTATATCCCCTTAAACCCCACTTTGAGATGTACCGAAAATGAAGGTAAGGCATTAAGACTTCGCTTTTTTGACATAAGCGCTTGTCAGAATTTCGTTGGCTTGGGTTTTCAACTCATACTCGTATATGGCTTCATATTTAATAAAAATATTTTATGTACGTACAAAGCGTGCTTATATATATGCACACAAATATGCAGTAAAGAAATACAAACATGAAATTTGTAAAATGTTAACATGCAAAAAACTAATGAGAATCTGCAGGTGCTTAAACCTGGCTACCAACTATTTAAAAAGTATCTACAAGCGATTTTAACTGTGCTAAAGAGTTATAAAAAATATTAAATACATATAATTTTCTATAATTAAAAATTTAAATTTATGGTAATAATTTTTTATTAAATTATTTTAGTAATATATTTTAATTATTTCACCAACGTTTTCATCACTCCCACGCCATTCACTTAATCCACACCTTCACCAAAAAAAAAATCTACTATCCCCATTTTCTCATATAATTTTTTTTTCTTTTAATTTTATTGTTATTGTAATTCGTGTACTTACGTATCAGCGTACTGGTGCATAAAACTAGCACTATTATGAAATCACGTGATGGTGTTAATACACCCGATGCCAACAGTTCCAGTTCACAATTCATGCCGGTGAAGCCCATCGGGCAGTGGCACTCATATTTCTTTGGCGGATTGTGATCACGACAACGTCCACCGTTACGACACGGAAATTGCAAACATTCATTATCGTTGACACATTGACTGCCCGAAATTTTGTAACCAGCAGGACACCTAAATATATTGTTGTTGTTGTTGATTTTGTTGGGAAGGATAATATGGAGGAGAAAAATTTTGTAATTTCTTCTGGTGTAAATATGTAAGTGTTTAAAAAAAAATGTGCTTATGTGTAGAAGTATGCGCGTATGTTGGGTATAAAAATATATTTCTTTGAGTGTGTGTATGTATGTATGAATGCATTTACAAGTGTAGTTATGTTTGGCAGCATATGTATGTGTAGTAAAAATAAACGAACTTGGAGAAATTATGTTCGTGAGGAAATGAGCGTGCTACACAGCTATTGATGAAGCATTTTTGTTATATTTTTTTTTATTTGAATATATCCTGAAAAATTAAAATACGATTACTGGAAATTTATTTAACGAACAGTAACTTTTTTCGCATTCGCAGGGATTTGGCAACGATTACAGCTATTAATTAAAATGAATGAAAGTTTATATGTATATAAGTACAAGTATAACCTCTTGTTAGGTTTCGTAACTCCAAAGGCTTCTTATGCGAATGCATAAGTAGATAAGTACACAAATACATGAGCATTTAAGTACTTAAGTACATAAGTATAAAAGTATATAAGTACTTAAGTACAGAAATATTTAAGTACATATATATATAAGGGCCTAAGTGCAAAAGTATTTAAGTTTATAACTACGTAAGCACATAAATATATAAGTACATAAGTTCGTAAGTACACAAGTATGAAAGTACACAAATATGTAAGCACTTTAACACAAAACCACTGAAGTACATAAGTACGTGAGTACATAAGTACATAAGTACATAAGTACATAAGTACATAAGTACATAAGTACATAATTACATAAGTACATAAGTACATAAGTACGTAAGTACATAAGTACATGAGTACATAAGTACACAAGCACATAAGTACTTACGTTTATTAAGAAGTTTATAAAAGAGGGAGAAAACACGTACAGAGCTTTTTTCTATCATTAAAGTAGATAAAATGATATTCGTCAGATGATCTAAAGGATAATAATCAACCGATAAATGCTCCGCAAAGTGCCTTTTCATGCCCAATAAATCTTTTTCAAGGTAAGTCTTTTACAAGATAAGTTCTAAAGTAGTGCAATAGCTTTTGAAGTAGACCATTTTCTAGTGGCGGCACCCACGGTTCCGCAATTGAAACCTTTCGCTGCAAGTTTTACCATGTTCAATGGAGGATATTGCTTCTGAAAAAATATGGTTTTTGTTTGTTTGGCTTAAACCTATATTTAAGGTATTGAATAATATGTGTCCATAGTGATAGAGACTCATTTGATATTTCAGTAAATATAACCCGGAAGAGAGCGAGGCATCAAAGATGCGTTTTCGAGTTTTTTATACTTTTATTTTTTAACATTTTTATAAAGCGATGAGCAGGATTGAAATAAAACTACAAATTTATACAAATAATAGTCAACATTTTCGTACGAAAATAGTATTCAATAAAAGAAATATTCACAAAGCTGTTTGCCTATTTCAGGTTCTTTACTTTTTAGACTAAATGCAGGTCTAATGCCTATTTGAGTAATAAAAATATTACAGGTGACTCATCAGCAACAGATGCACTACACAAAATGCACTATTCGGTGCTGTTTATTGGTTATTGGCAAAAACAAACCAAACTTCTTCATAGAAGAAATGATTCGAGCAATCACCGCAAGTGGCCACTGTTATGTTATATTCATTTATTTGATATTATATGGGGCATCGAATCCGGACCAATAGCGTAGTAAGTATGCCAAAAATCCCTCAGCTACGCTGGCTACAGATGAAATACTACTGAAAAATAATCAATCCATTGAGGGTGGTATTCAGTGATAAGAATGTCGCCAGAAACAATGCTGGCAGACTACTTCAAATTTGTGAATTCCTTTTTATTCCAACAGTCCTAGAGCTATTAAAAATCCTTGAAAGAGTAGTGGAAAATGTATGCTCTCTAAGGACATATCTATACTCCGGCATTTCAGCAGTGGATATGACTACCGAAATCATTATTCACCAGTTAAGTCATAGAACTGATACCAATAATCAACTGGGGCATTATTATAGAACTTATTTAAGATGAATTCCCTAAATTTTTATTCCCGTTCTTCTTTTCTTGAGCCCTCTATCAACTTCTTCTCAACCGCAGAAAAAAAAGTAGGCGACTCGCTACACAACATATAACTATTCCTGGTATGCCTCAGCACTTAATCATTTATGCAAACTATGGGTGGTTCAGATATCTTAGAGCTAAATTAGGACTTTCAGCATATATGCAAGTATATCCTTGATCGAGCTTTTCTTCTTCAAATTTTGTCTTCTTTAGTATTGCCCCGCAAGTTTCTATATACATACATTCACTCTAATGACAACTATAAGCGGCACAAACTATTTTTTTCTGGACAGAAATACACCCACAGACTCTCCATTTGCTATTTCAAAAGACGCGTCTTGTTAAAAAAATATTTTTCAGGTTTTACTACTTCTGTTCAAACACCGACTCTTAGCAATTATATGTGAAAAAATTACATCATTTAAATGACCACCATGCGCGCATCCATCTGCAGTTAAAATAGTCAATGCCTGAACGCCTAATTTTAGAGAACGTTGGATATCGATGTTGAAGGTTCTTCAGCAACACTTTGCGCTACAGCAGCAATACTCTCAACACAACATTCAGTTTCTGGTCTTCCAGTCCTTTTTCTATGCTCAACTGAAGCAGTTTCTTTAAATTTTTCACCAATTTTTGAAATGTCGACTCATTCGGGTGACTATTTTCACAAAAAAATCATGAATTTTGCGATAGGTTGTTCTTAAGGATGGACTATTTTCATAATAAGTTTCCATAATTGTAACGAGTTGTTCTATCGCTTAAAATTGCATGTCTGTCTACTTGACCAATCTGAAAGAAGGCATAAAAAATATACCAAATACATACCCTAAAACATTACCGAATTTTTCACTACTGTCATCTAGCCGTTACTCCTTTGAAAGATCCTTTATAAGAAAATACTTCCTGCCGAGCAAAAATCCTACGGGTAGTAAGTGACGCAAAAGCGCACTCAATTATGACAGCCACTAATGCCATGAAAATATTTAACCTTTAAATAAAGGCAAAGCAAATACTTTCAACTACATTGAATTAATGATAATATCTCTGTTGAATGCTTTATATTAAATTTAAGCTGGCTCCTTGAAATTGAATATTGATGCGACAGGCGCTTCATCGCCATTGCGTTAGGGATGACACATTCTTTTTGGGTTAAAAATTAATTTTTTTATACCCTATTACCCGATTAAAAAGCATCGGTGTATATATGTTTAATTTAAACGAACCTAGCACGTGGTCCATACTTTCCGGCCGGAAATGTGGGCAAAAAATTGTTGGATTTTGCATGATGATATTGTACACAAAAGATCGTGTGTAGATCATATTAACACGCTGCGTATAATTATAGAGCAGTCAGCAGAATGGCGGTCGCCACTGTACCTACTCTTTGTAGATTTTGAGCGCGCTTTTGACACCTTGAACAGGCGCGCAATTTGGTCTTCCTTGAGGACTTATGGAGTACCGGAAGAAATCGTCACCATCATTCAAGAACTTTATGAGGGAGCTGTGTGCAGTGTACTCTTCAAAGGTAAAAAGAGCGAGTTGTTCAGTATTCACAATGGTGTGCCTCAAGGTTGTGTGTTGTCGCCGCTGCTGTTTATCACTGTATTTGATGACATTATAAGATATTCCATCGGGAACTCATTGGCACCCATATCAGACGCTCTGCGATCTGGATTATGCCGATGATACTTGTTTTTTGACACACAAATTGTCTCAAGCACACGCCAAACTTACTGCTTTAATACGATATGCAAGCCAAGCTGGATTGCAAGTCAACTTCAAAAAAACGAAGCTTATACTCCAAACTTCAAACCAGAACGCACTGACGTTTGAAGTGGGTGTCACGCTGGTTACAATTGATGACATCGAAAACTTCTGCTACCTTGGCAGCATAGTGTCAGAAAATGGTGGAGCGGAAGCTGATGTAAGTTCCTGCATAAACAAAGCTCGCCACGCTTTTCACAGGATGAATCGAATCTGGTCATCAAGACATATCAGCACAAAAACAAAATTGCGAATTTTCACTTTATGCGTGCGAAACATGGAAAGTCACAGATACCATATGCAATAGCCGACAACCATTTATCAACAGATGTCTGCGCTTTATTCACCGCATATTTTGGCCAAGAGTTATCACCAATTAAAATCTTTTAAATATTTCAATGTGCAAACCCATCGCAGCTGATATCAAAGAAAGGAAATGGCGTTGGATTGCGCACACCTTGCGCAAAGAACACAACGACATCGCAAAGGTGGCCCTAGAATGGAATCCACAAGGCTCCAGAAGAAGAGGACAACCACGAACAACTTGGATGCGATCAACACGCGGAATATCAATCAAGATGTTCCTGGCATAAAATTCGAAAAATTGCACAAATCGCTCACGTTGGTCTGAGTTTGTTTCCGCCCTATGCTCTCATTAAGAGCGATATTTCTTCATATAACTATATAAATAATTTCATGTACAAACTATTTATTGTTAGTTCGATAAGATATATCAAGGAATAAAAAAAATTTGCTGGACTATTTGACCAAGCATCAAGTAAATACCATCGTGCATGGAGGACTGGGTTAAACGTTGGCACATGTGTGCTGCTTCTGACGGGTCATATTTTGATATTTTGATAAAATAAATTTGCCAGAAATTTAACTCTGTTTTGTTTTATTTAAACATTCCCGGTATTTTCTGATTTACATTTGTTGTTGTTTATTAACTATGACCAGTACCCTCTACTGCCATTACTCGCATTCATTTGCAACTCTACTTGCATGACCAACAGTGGTTTAGAAACTCAAAGTGTCTGTTACATTTCCTAACCAACTGGATAACAATATTTAACACAAATTTCAGAGCAAACTCATGCATCAGTATTGAAATCTATGTATAGGTATTTACATATATATCTTCATTTATGTGTATATATATTTTAAGGGGGGCTAATTTAATTGAAACGAGTTTTCTAGACAGCATTCCCTGTAGAGTGAAGATACCTCCTTTTTAAATTCAGAGAGCTCGAAATTGAGTTTAGAGTTACATTTTGATAGACTTTTTATCCTAGAATTTTATGTAGCATCCGAATTTAGAAACGATGCTGAAAAAAATGTACCGCCTTAATGCATATATTTATGTTTATTTACACAACTCCATACAAACGTGTGGGAAAAACCTAAAACTCTAGCGTCGAATTTAAACTCCCTAGTGTGCACTTATATTGTAGTTTACGACAACAATTTGCAACAACAATGTACATATGTACAATGTACATATATTGAGCCGAAATAAATTCAGTAGAAAGTTGGTTTGTTGAAAAAAAAGATAAATAAAAACTAAACTTTTCTTCGTATCCCCTATCACGCATAACTGACCAAAACTATGCGCGATATTCGAATTTTCTTAAGGCAGGCGCATTCCGCTGCCACGCCTGACCCACCTCCGTTCGCACGCTCGCCTCTTTTTCCAACGTACAACAGTTGGGTACATTTGCGGCGCCATATTTCATGCCATCCATACTTTGCGCTTTTTACACTTTTCTCGTCGCTTCTTTCGCACCAAAGTTATTAAATTTTTTTCACTGAGACACATAGAATTTGCGGGCGAAATTTCGAAATTTTCTATGTAGTCACAAAGAAAGAAGTAGAGCAACAAATTCTTCTTCTAGTAGTAGTTGCTGCCTTGCTACTTTATTTACTGCTGCCTGTTAAACGACTCGCATATATTTTGTTTAAAGTAGAACTGACAGTTTCCGAGGCAATAAACAAAAAAAAAGAAACTTTAATATAGAAAAAAAACTTTGAAAGGTACTGCAAAGAAATTCCACACCCAACGTTCCAACATTAGGCAATGAAGTGTGGCAATGCGAAGAGTTTAAAGATATGCAGCACAAGCAATAAAAAAACAAACAAAAAAAACAACTCGGCTTGAAGCTGAACCAGCGCAAAAGCATTTGATAGCGGGAATCACAGCGTGAGTTCGTAATACCATTGGCAACGCATCCTTTGCTTGCAACTGACAGGTCTTTAGCAGTTCTATTCCGTGTCGTATTCAGTGGATTTGTTAACTTTTAGGTGGAATTTCATGGCGCTTAAAGCCAACTTCTATGCTTGACAGACATATTCAGCTACCTGAAGTATTGCAGGGATGTGCACATACATACATATTTGTCTAAGCTAAGTACAAATGTAGAGTACGTATCGCACAAGCTGTCTAAAACTACATATATTTGTTTACATTTAGGTGCGATAACAGCGCTCATGTGCAGCTGCTCACTAGTATCCGATTGAATGGAGGTGTGTACATAGATATTTATATGTACATGAACATACTTGTCGAGCATTTGGCTGCGTGCATGTGACGCCATGCTACTACCATAAATTATTCAAAATGCTGCAACATTATGTGAGATACGGGTATTTGTGTAAAAAAAAACGAAAGAAAAATATTTCCATATAAGCATTTTGAAAATGATACTCTATAAATAAATACTTACATAAACCGTGTAATATATAAATAGAAAAGAGAAACGAGTAAATCTCTGATGGCAAAAAATAAAAACAATAAAAACAAAATTGGCGAAGGCGATGGGTGGCATTGTGGCTGTACTGTCAAGTGTAAGAAAATTAAAGCGCTCAGCTGGGAATTCGCAGTAAATCTAATAGATAGAAAATTTACTTTCTACCTTAGCCATTTGATTGAGGAATTTGAAAAAATGAATGCTTTATTTTCATTTTATTTTCTATCTCGCTTCAAGAGTGGCATTTGTGGAAAAGTACTTAAGTATGCCGTAATGTGGTTGAAGACATTTTGATAAAAGTGAAAATGATGACAGATTCTGACAGGTTATATGTACATACATGTACGCTATAATAAATCAAGAAACGAGACTGGAATACTACGAGAAAGGAAGTGGGCATACATTTGTGCAAGGCAAGCTTTAATTTGATTACACGAATATTCCTGATTTTTCCTTCAACTTATTAAATTAAGAGACTCACAAGAACAAAATTTAAGAATAATACAGCAAATGAAATTAAATTTGAATTATTTTATCAGAATTCGAAATATCGGGCTTGAAACACCGAACGATAGAAAAAGTATTCCGTCCTCAGCAGGCAGTGGCAAACCTCTGAGTGTATTTCTGGCATGAAAAATCACTTTATTGTAAAAAAGCCAACTGCCGTTCGGGAGAAGCTTATAAATGTAGGTCTCTGCATTTGAGAATTGAAAAACAGGTAATGAGGTAGAGAAGATATTTGAACATTGACCTACTGCAAGAGCTGGAGAAATGCAACACGCTAATTACAAAACTTTCACTTCTAACTAAAATCTAAAAAGAAAAAGAAATCTTCATAGCTCTTCAAAATAAAGGGTGATTAAATTTCAAGGGCCGATATTGAATGTGAACCAAGCCTAAATGTCAAGCTTTTTCCTGCATTTCATTTTACATTTTTAAATTTTAGAGCAACGCAATTTGGATCAAATTAAAGTTAAAGTTATTCAGGCTTATTATGAAAACGGGCGTTCAAATTAAAATGCATATCGCGCACTTCAGGAAGAAAATCATCTTCAGTGAAGAGGCACATTTTCACCTCAGTGGATTCGTCATTAAGCAGAATTAACGCATTTGGGCAAATAATAATCCAAGAGTGCGGTTTATGGGTCGGCGGCATCATTGGGCCGTATTTTTTCCAAACTGAGGCCGGTCAGGCAGTTACTGTGAATAGTGTTCGTTATCGTGAGACGATAACGAACTTTTTATGGGAAGATATGGTTGTGGACGATATGTGGTTTCAACAGAACGGTGTCACTTGTCACACAGCTAACTAAACAATGGCTCTTTTGCGCGAAAAATTTGATGGCCGAATAAGCTCACGTGCCGGCGATGTCAATTGCCCGCCAAGATCATGTGATTTGACACCGTTGGACTTCTTTCTTTGGTGTTATTTGAAAGAAACGGTGTACGTCAATAAGCCAGCAACAATTGAAGAGCGAAAGGATGAGATAATTCGGCACATTAACGGCATAGAACTTCAATTATGCCTCAGCGTCATCGAAAATTTGGAACATCGGATGGAGGTGTGCCGCCGAAGCCCCGGCGGACAGTTGGCCAATATTTTATTCCATACGTAATTGAGCCATACCAGTATTAACATAATAAAGAGAAATGACAATAATTTTCTCAAAAAATTGTATTTTATTTAAAATCAAAACCGGCCCTTAAAACTTAACCACCCTTCAGTTGAAAAATTAGCGCCAAATTGCTTGAATCACAAAAGCACAAAAAGCGGAGAAGGCGCTCATCTTCCATGCACCAAGAGTTTTAAGTTATGCTGAAACTCACTGGATGCATTCCATATATTTCCACCACTTACGAGTGTTACCAGTGGTTCCTTCGATTACCTCCAATAGATGTGGAGTTTTAGACTTTATATTTAATCCTCTCGTCCAGCGTTCACAGAACTAACCCATCCAAGAGTTGATTACCCATAGTAAGGTATTCACTTTCAGTTTAAAAATGAATGTAGTGAAAAATAAAACACTTGAAATTAGACTTTCTGTCACCTAAGACTCACTGTGGTCATGAGGACACGAACTCGGGAACAACCCACAATCTTACTCATCTGAAGGGGCTCGCATAGACACAAACGGCCCGGATTTGAAAGATTTCAATGCGGTAGCAGCTGGTGGAAGCAGAGAAAGAGGAAGGCATCCTCTGCGTTGGAAAGATCAGGTGGAGATGCACTTGGCTTCACTTGATATGTCCAACTGGCGCGGGTTAGCACGAGAAAGAAACGACTGGCGCGCTTTGTTAAACTCGGCCAAAATTGCGTAAGCGGTTATCGCGCCAATTAAGAAGAAGAGAAGAAGATTTGTGTTGTTTACAGTAACTTAAAATATTCATCTGGGTCCAAAAATGGAATTAAATCGTGAACATTTTCGTGCAATTATTTTTTACAACTTTCGACCTGGATTAACTCAGCAACACGGCATGGATGAACTTAATTCATTTTTTGGCGATGAAGCCCCATCAAGGACCAGTGTTTATCGTTGGTATGGTGAATTCAATCGTGGTCGTAGTTCACTCCAAGACGAATTTCGTGAAGGTCGTCCAAAATCAGTGGTTGTTCCGAAAACCATTGATGCTGTGCGCGAACTGATATTACAAGATTGTCATGTGACCTATCGTGAGATTGAGACAATCTTAGGCATTAGTGGGACCAGCATACATTCAATATTGCATAAACATTTGACTGTCAAAAAGATTTGTTCGCGTTGGATGCCACACAATTTGTCAATCGCTCAAAAAAAGGCTCGTGTCGATTGGTCGAAGGAAATGCTCAAAAAATACGATCGCGTGGCTTCGAAACACGTCTATGACATCGTGACATGTGATGAATCATGGATTTATGCGTATGAGCCCGAAAGTAAACAGCAGTCGACTGTATGGGTGTTTCAAGATGAGCCAAATCCAACAACAGTTGTTCGCGCACGAAGCACTTCCAAGCAAATGGTCGCCTGTTTTTTCGGAAAAACTGGACATGTCGCAACCGTACCACTAGAACAACGCAGAACAGTAAATTCTGAGTGGTACACAACCATTTGTTTGCCAGTTGTCTTCCAAGTAATTAGGAAAACCAATCGCTAAAAACGGACTACTCTTCACCAGGACAATGCTAGCTCTCACACATCGGCTCAAACAACTGCATTTTTGAGCACCCAAAACATCGAATTAATGGGTCATCCGCCGTATAGTCCTGACTTGGCACCGAATGACTTCTTTTTATTCCCGTACGTAAAAAACAAACTGAGAGGTCAACGTTTTTCGACACCTGAAGAAGCGATTGCGGCATTCAGAATGCATGTTTTGGAGGTACCTCATTCAGAGTGGCAAAAGTGCTTCGACAATTGGTTCAAACGCATGCAGAAGTGTATAGATCTCCATGGAGAATATTTTGAAAAACAATAAAGTGATTTTCGATGATTAAAATTTGTTTTTGTTCTCTAATCCCGACATATTTATAAAAGGCACCCCTCGTATTAAGTGTTTTTTTGAAATTTTGCTAAAGTTAATTTGAAATATGATGCATTATTGGTGTGTTTTTATTTTTGTAAAATAAAGCAATTAACTAGCAAAAAAAATTGTTGAAAATCATCATTTTTTCGAGCCTCTGACTACCCCTAACACCTTAACAAATTCCAGGAACTTAACTCCACATCTCGTAGCGCTAATTAGCACGCCAAAGTTGTGATTTAATTAATAGGATATGGCGCCACAAAAAGTGAATTTCGCAGTATTACGTTGATGCATTCTCATATTGCATTGACTCTCTTTTATTTTCTTTTTTTTAATGACTGACCTAATGATAAACTGCTTCCTGCAACCTTCAACTCCCTCTCGTTAAAATCAAACGGAGACGCCAAATGGCATTTTCGGACTGTTCCATGTCGGTGAATTTGCTCAAATAGCCCATTTAAATATCAAATAACGACGCTTTTTAAATACCTATAAAACCACTAGCCTATTTAAATTTCATACTTTGTTTTCTGTTTGCGTTTTAAGCACAAATTCTGCGAACCAATATTGACAAATGAAGTAAAGCCCAGTTGGCGTTGTTATCACACACCCTGATATTACTCAACTAAAAAAAAAAATATATCATTATATAAATATTTATATATGATAATATTTATATTTTATAAACAACGCCCAAGCAGAACTACACAATGAGTAGTCAAAAAAACTAAAGGTCAACACATTGTTTTTGTATTTGTTTTTTTTTTTTTTAGATACGGAATGTAAATACGCCATGTGTTAAACATACATTTAATGGGGCGATACTTTTTTCTGGTATGTAAATGTATGTACGTATATAAAAACATCAAGGAAAAATTAACAAAATGAGAGATTTTTTAAGATATTTTTTTAGGTGCAAAAATGCTACCATACGTTGAGGGAAATGAGTGAGGCGCGAAAAAAGATACTTACACTTTGGGAAAAAATGTTATGTTAAATATGCAGATACATATGTAGTGCACACATATACATATTAATACTTATTTTATGAATATAATATGGCTAATGGAAAACGGATATATGTATGTATTTATAAAGGCTGAAAAAACACTATTACCCATGTGACGGCAAGAATTTGTGGCATGTAAACAAGATAAAGTGCAAATGCGACAATTTTGCGACTACACATACACACACACCCAATTAAAACAAATGAACTCAGCACAAATATTTGAATGGCACGGATGAGGATAAAAAATTATGCATATATGTATGCATGTATATACATATAAATGATTGTACGTATAGGTTTGTTTGGCTATGAATGGCTATGTATGGAAAAAAATTCAGCGCTAAGCGCTTCACAAAATCGCATGCAAGTTGCTAAGTGGCTAAGTGAGTATGAATTAGAGATGAATGAAAGGCGTATGAGACAACGTATGTATGTATGTATGCATTTATGTATGGATGTTTGAATGCATACAGAAGTGGTCACAATACTTGCACAGAGATATTTGGACAAGTTTTGACTATTTATTTTTTTTTGTTTATCATTTTATGGAAATATTGGTTATACTGCAATGAAAATCATGTAACTCAGAGTTTCACATTTTGCGCAATATTAAAAACAAAAATTAAATTTTAAATTTTTTAAAGTTTGAACAAAATTTTAATCTTATTCATCAGAATTTTGGTGAAATATATTTTGATAATTAGATACTTTTTTGTTCACGGCATTTCCATGCAACAAATGAAAAGCAAACTCAAAGTTTCACATTTTGTACAAAACTAAAAAAAAAATTTAACACTTTTAAGAAATTAAAATAAAAAAAATATTCTAATTAATTTTATTTAATTTTTTTTTTAATTTTTGGGAAGATTTAATTTTATAACTCCATAATTTTTTTGAAAAATTAAAATATAAATTTTTAATTTTGATTTAATTTTACAAATTTTGAACGAAATTTCAATTTTCTTAATCAGCATTTTGGGGATATTTAATTTCCTAATTCCATATTTTTTTTTTTTGAAAAATTAAATAAAAATTTTTAATTTTGATTTAGTTTTACAAATTTTTAACGAAATTTCAATTTTCTTAGTTGGCATTTTGGGGAAATTTAATTTTATAATTCCATAATTATTTTGAAAAATTAAAATAAAAATTTTTAATTTTGATTTAATTTTACAAATTTTTATTGAAATTTCAATTTTCTTAGTCAACATTTTGAGGAAATTAAATTCATAATTCCATAATTTTTTTTGAAAAATTAAAACAAAAATATTTAATTTTGATTTAATTTTTCAAATTTTTTACGAAATTTCAGTTTTCTTAATCAGCATTTTGCGGATTTTTAGCTTTATAATTTCATGATTTTTTTTGCCGACCGACTTTTCTTCCACTCAATAAATAAAACCATATGCCTTTTCAAAAATAAAAAAAAAAATTAACGATATTTTCTCCCATGTAACAAATGCTTGTAATTTTTTTAAATGGAAGAAAAAATTAGTGCCACCGTCAACAAAAAAAAATATATTATATTAATATAAATTATTGTACTATTTATGCATACAGTTAACGTCAAAAAAGGTGTACACCACATATTGGTAAGATTTTACTATTTATTGATTTATTTTGAACTATTTTTTTTTTTTTTTTTGAAAATTTTTTTTTTTTATTTTAATTATTTTTTTTTAAATATACTTCACACCACATCAACAAAAATATGAATCAAAGTTTCGAACTTTGTATAAAATTTGTTAAATTTCATCATTACATATTTAAAATTTTTGTAGAAAAATTTGTAGAAAAATTTTGGGTATGCACTTTTATAGATCATTAAATTTTAGTTTAACAAGATGTAAATTGCAAGCTGATAAAAACTCACACTGATTTTTTAAAATTTTTTTGGTCGTGGCCTTGTGCATTTTCTCCCTTTAATGTCTACTCTATGGAAGAAAAACCCCAACACCGTCAGCCGAAAAAATTGTAAAGAATAAGCGATATTTTTGAATCACTCTACACTCGCACTTTATTATATCAAAGTTCAATGGTCTTTAAAACTGCGTACCCGAAATTTAAATTTTACAAAATTTTTTTAGTGGAATTTAAAAAAACAATTTTTACCATTTTTTGTAATTTTATTAATTTTTTGTTGTTGTATTACCTATATTTCAGAAAAAATAAATAAATAGTCACAACGTGCCAAAGTGTTGCTATGCTATTATGACCACGTCTGTACACGTAACTTAGGGGCATACTCGTAATAGGCAGTAATGACACTTAAGATGAATGGAAACGCTATGAATATACGCATATGAATATATTTAGAAATATTTAAATGAAATATATCTATGCATGAGTGCGAGTAGGTAAATGTTTATAGATAAATATACATTGATGTTTGGCACCGATTTTTTGTTTCTTCTTTTTTAAACTAATGATAGCACCAACACCAACAGAGCATTACCACCAACGCTACGAATCGAGTAACTAACGAAATAAATGGAAAATAATTTGCCAAAAACATAAATGGAGCTAAAAATTGTATGCGCTTAGCGCCAAAAGGGCAAAGCAAAAAGAAAAACTAGTATTCAATTACATTTTTGTTCCAAAGAGCTTATTTAAAACTAAATATATAGCTCAAACTATACAAAAAAAACCATTTGAGCAATAAATTTACGATACTATTTATGTATGTACGCAAGTATGCGAATTGAAAATCAACGTTCGATATGAACAGAATTCTTGAATGGGCAGAAACATAACATAACAAAACAAAAAATAAAACAAAAAATGTAGTTTGCGCATTTACCACAGCCGCGCAGTAGCGTTGTTGCAAGTAGCCGTAGCAGTAACAGATAGGCAGACACGCAAATAGCTTGCAGCATTGCATAATTACTGTTAGTAGTCTTTGCATAGCTGCAGCACTGGTATTTTGCATTTTTTCTTCGTGTCTGCTGTCATTCTAAATTTTGAAGCCGTCGCTCTTCGTACGCATTTTGCAGTACTTTTTTTGAAGAATTTCCTGCATTTTTTTATAATTCGCTTTTTTCACGTTTTTTTTTTTTTGCTTCTCATATTCATTGGATGCTCACTCAGTATGACCAGCAGGCAAACCAATATGGCCGCCAAGGCGCCCATGCTCAATTTCAGCGTTTGTCCCTCCTGCACCAATTCACAATTCTCGCCCCAAAAGCCATCCGGACAGATGCAACGGTAACGCAAACGTGGCTCTAAATTGATGCAAGTGGCGCCATTGAGACATGGCAAGTCCAGGCACTCATTCCGATCCATACAGCCTTTGGCGTCCGGTGACATGACACGTCCTTCGCCGCAACTACAAGACGTTGTTGGTTGGTCAGTGAATGAATGAGTTGTAAATGTTTTGATGCCGATTTTTTTTTTGTTCAAATTTAATTTTTATTGTTTTTTCGATTCGTTGTTGTTTATTAATTTATTTGTATGCAGCAATGATGCGGTGACACGACGATGGTGGCAGTTGTGGTGGTGGTGGAAAAGATATACATACATACAATTTTTATTTTTATTTATGTATAAAATATATATGAGATATATACATATATGTATATGTATATATGTTTGTGATATATATGCTTATGAGATATGCTTATATTCAATATTTATTTTTTGCTTTTAGAAATTTTGCCATAAAACGAATACAAAAGCATGAATATGATGATTTTGAGATTTGGGAATTTTCACATACACTTCTATGCATATGTGTGTATGTATGTAGTATGTGGTAAGCGTGTGTTTGAAAAATATGCGGGTACATGTTCTGCTTAATGCTCGCCAATGGTTGCACGAATGAGTGGTGTGTGTGGTGGTGTGGAATATAGAAAAGAAATTTGTGTACAACACAAAATATTGAGCACTTGCATAGAAAAGAAAAGTATAAAAGAAAAAAATGTTTGTAAGGGTTTTGTGGCTGCCAATAAATAATTCAGTTTTCAAGTAGAGTTTTTTAATTTTTCTTTACTTTATGTATTTTTTCTTTTTTATTTTAGCCACTTTCCTTTTCTCGTGCAAAAGTTGCTTTATTTCCTTTTCTTTGTGTTTCTTTTTTTTTGTTTTTTTGTGGATCACTAGTATTGGTACTCCCAAAGGATGCTTACAAACCTTGGCTGACTGCAAAAACTTCCAGAAATCGACATACAAAAAAATGCCCGTATGGCAGCAAATTTCGTTGCATACATATGGGCGCTCATATTCATAGTAATGGACAACAATGCATGTGACAGCATCCGCACTCGTATAAGGAAACTGAATTGTATTGTGAAACTTTTCGAAAGGCTTCTCTTGTCAAATTCAATGCCATTGGAGTTGCAGTAATTTTTCTCGCAAATTATTTGAAATTGCATGTTTATATAAAAGTGCACTAGTAAAAGTCCATTCGTCGTTCTTATGCCGACATGTTACGCTTACATTATACTCAAACAGATACCCAGCAGGGATATTCACTAGTACCAGTGTGCCGTGATTATATTGAATTTAGAGCAGCTATGCGCAATGTCAATGTATGCAATTTTTGCGCATGCATTGGATACGTGTAAGGGCTTACTTATTGATACGAGTACTTCGTGGTATGTCGTTCCTAAAGTAATTTTCTACATTCAAGAATAAATATATTTTTTAAATTCCATAGCAAAAGTTTAATGATTTTTGGTGAGCTTTCAATTACTAGCATTCAAGTGATAAATTAAGGTGGTAGAAACTGAGATCTGGTGAGTAAGTGCTAGAACCGCGTACTTGAGGTCAATGAATTTTCGAACAAAACCATTCTTTCCTCGAAACAAAAACATGGATATATTACACTTCAATATCCGACTCAAAATGTTGAAAATATGACGAAAAGTGAGTAAAAGGCGATTTTTATATACGGCCAAAACAAAAGAGGTTTTTTTTTGAAATTGTCTCGCAAATCTGACAGAGTGTGCAGTGAACTTTTGTTTTCGCTACTTTACATGCGCATAATTAATTTAAGGTCATATCGGCTTTTCATTTCAACTAACTTTTAGAGCAAAATTCCATGAAGTACCATTTTCCCCCAACTGCATCCTTTTTTCGTTAGTTCAGAATAATTGATAAATTTGACAGACGAAAATTAGTTGACTTTGGATACTTTTTTCCATAGCTCTCAACATTTGTACATGTAATAATTAAAAAAACAAATTTTGTTTAGTTCGGAACTAGTACGAAATTTGACAGATGGAAACTAGTCCGCTTTGCATCCCCTTTTTCATAGCTCTCAAAAATTTTAATTGTAAGAATTAAAAACAATTTTGTTTAGTTCGAAACTAGTACGAAATTTGACAGATGGAAACTAGTCCGCTTGCATCTCTTTTTTCGTAGCTCCCAACAATTTTAATTGTAAAAATTAAAAAAAAAGTGTTTAGTTTATAACTAGTACGAAATTTGACGGATGGAAACTAGTCCGCTTTGCATCCCTTTTTCCATAGTGTTTTAATTGTAAAAATTAAAAAAAAAAAAAATTAGTTTAGTTCGGAACAAGTACGAAATTTGACAGATGAGAACTAGTCCGCTTTGCATCCCTTTTTCCATAGTTCCCAACAATTTTAATTGTAAGAATTAAAAACAATTTTGTTTAGTTCGAAACTAGTACGAAATTTGACAGATGGAAACTAGGCCGCTTGCATTCCTTTTTCCATAGCTCCCAACAATTTTAATTGGTAAAATTAAAAAAAAAATTTGTTTAGTTCGGAACTAGTACGAAATTTGACAGATGAGAACTAGTCCGCTTTGCATCCCTTTTTCCACAGTTTCCAATAATTTTAATTGTAAAAATTAAAAAAAAAATTGGTTAGTTAGGAACTAGTACTATATTTGACAGATGAAAACTAGTCTAATTGCATCCCTTTATCCATAGCCCCCAACAATTTTAATTGCAAAAATTTAAACAAATTGTTTTTTAGTTCGGAACTAGTCACAGATGGAAACTAGTCCGCTTTGCATGCCTCTTTCCATAGTTCCCAACCATTTTAATTGTAAAACCTTAAACAAAAAAAAAATTATTTTGTTTGCCTTGATTGTGCACTAATACACTAAAAATTAAATACTTTCCCGATTAAGGTGGAAAAAATGTCTATGCAAATATTTGTTTTGTGAATTTTCAAGCAGTCTCGCTGTGAAGCGTAGCATCCCGAAGATTTTAAATTAATTTTGCACGAATCTACCTTTTTCTATTCGGCCGGACTCATAACTCGCACAAATTTTGACTGATTGGCTTAACATTTGACCTGCATTCAATTTCTGCATGCTCGCAATCATATTCTGCATTCTGAATTTTTAGTATATTTCAGAGTTTTTCTATAAAAAATTTTCGGTAATTTTTTCTTTGAAATTTTGACCGTCTCTTTGTCTTTTTTGTTTGTGTTAAGGCGTTTTCCCCTAAAACTCGTTAAGAAGAAGGTCTATGAAGTTTATAAAGGGTGGTTAAATTTTAAGGGCCGATGTTGAATGTGAACCACACTTAAACGTCAACGACACCGTTGGACTTCTTTCTTTGGGGTTATTTGTAAGAAAAGGTGGAAAAAGGTCGATAAGTCAGCAACAATTCAAGAGCTAAAGGATGAGATAATTCGGCACATTAACGGCATAGAACCTCAATTATGCCTTAACGTCATCGAAAATTTGGACCATCGGATGAAGGTGGCGCCTAGCCGCGGCGGCTATTTGGCCGATATTTTGTTTTATTTGTATTTCGGCTATACCAGTATTATCATAATAAAGATAAATGACAATAATTTCCTAAAATTGTATTTTATTCAAAATCATCACCGGCCCTTAAAACTTAACCACCCTTTATATCTATTCAGCTGTACAGTGAGTGAAAAAAGTTTTGGCCTGGTCAGTTTTTTTATCGTATTCGCAATGTTTTTTATGCTTATTTGTTTGCGTTAACTTTGTATAAAATTATGGTTCATACCACAACAAAAACTATATATTTTAAAGTTTCAAGCATTAAAAAACATTTCAAAAATTAATAAAATTTTTGATAAATCTTCGAATTTTTTACGCTGAATTTTTAAATTTTGGTCTGTTTTATAGCTCATTAACTTCTAGTGAACAAGATTAAAAGTTGTTGAAAATTCCCTTTGATTTCTTTTTTTTTCGGGGGTCTTATCTATATTCTTCCACTCCATGCTTGAAAACTTGTTACGTTTGCATTAAATGTGCTATAAAATTGCAATTAAGAAAAAAAATTATATTCTGAGTAAAAATTTCGAAGATTCGAAATTTGATGAATGTTTTTGAGTTTGGGACAAAGGTTGAGACTTCGATTTATGTGGATTTTATTATACTATACAACATATTTTCAATATTCTAAGAAAAAGCAAACAAAAATATTAACGCGCATACGACAAATACAAACTGGCGCAATACTAATCATCCAATTTTATTCTTTATTAATTTTTAATAAATTAAACAAAAAAATAAATTTTAGTGATGGAAATTTTTATCTTGACCTTTATGGACGTCATTGTTTGTATATTTCTATACTGCACCTGTCTATTTTACAAGTGCCGAATATGACGTACGACACCATTTCCAAAAATTGTAAATCTTCCGATAAGGTAATTCATTTTGCGCCACTTTTTAGAAGTCGAAGCTCAGTCAAATACCCAGCAAAGCGTGTGAGCGCCAATTATTATTATTGTAAAAAAATCACTGTGCCAAAACTTTTTTGGCTGACTGTATGATCGAACATTTTTTTTTTGTTCGCGGTAAATATAAGATGTCCATTTGGTCCAAAACAAAAAAATTCAAACAAGGGTTTCGTCGAGAAAAAGCGGCGCTGTCACTTTTTCTTTCCTACTAAAAAATTCGTTTTAAATCTTAAGCTTTTTAAGCGATAAGTATTTATTGATTCGAAATATTTAAACAAAGTTTAATACACCTTGTCGTGATTTATGATATTTCACCTGACGCATACGAAATGATTCTCTGTGAAAATCCTATTTTTTATTTACTTGGAAACGCGCCACGTCTCTGTTATTTTTCATGACTATTCATTATTTTTTATACAGCTTGGTTATAAAGAAATTACCAATGAGAAAAAATAAATTACTGGAAAAAGTTATATAAAAGACTGCTCATCTCACAAAAAAAAAAAATTATAAGTTACTTCTCAGTGCGTCAGTTTTAATGCGGCAGAGTGATTGTTTGCGCGCCAGCAAATCCCAATTTTCCTTTACGCAATTTCCTTACTTATTTTTATGTACCTAAATCTTCCACCCACGATTTTATCTTCATGAACTTCAGTCGAATCTGCTTCAATTGTGGTTTATTGCTTTCACTTCACTACAAGAGATTTTGCTTTTGTTGTCATTGTGTAGTTGTTCGGTTCAAATATTTAGTTCAGTTTGAAGTCTTCGTACATTTGTTTGAGTTAGTTGGAAAGTTTTTGAATGCATCTCAAATGCTTTGCATGTTTTCCCTAATTATTTAGGAAGCAAAAGTTTGCTTGAATAGTGGCAGGTGCATGTTACTATGTACTTACAAGTAACAATAACAGTAAAATGAGATTGTATGGAAAATGCAGTAAATGAAATCTGTGAAGCAAATTTAAACCGAGAATAAACTGAAGATGTGACATTGATAGAAAAAGTTTTGTGGTTTTGTGGTTTAGTTAAGATTTTTACTTTTATTACTTTAAAAACGGAATTTATCAAATAATTTTTTAAATTTTACTAATAAATTTTATTTAATTGTTTTCAGAAAGAAGTTAGTAGCTGTATATATATAGGGTGTTGGCAATGCATAAACATTCACCATAAATGTTGGAGGAATGCTGTTGGAGTGAAACTGTTTTGGGTGGATACAAATACGCATTGTTTCGGTAAGGTTAAACAGTTTGTTGAGGGGATTCCGCAACTGCACTCATTGCTTTATTCAAATTGCTTCCTTTAGAGTTAAGGGGGGGGGGCGGGGGGGGTAGGGTCACAAAATCGAAATTTTTTTTCTTCACTCATCGTATAGTAAATCATTTCAAGAATGTTGTGTCAAAATTTTAGGTGGATCGGAGCAGAACTCTCAAAGTTATAGCCTTTGTAGGAACTCTACCTCGAATGCGGAGCATCGATAATTTCTCAGAGTCATTTTTTCAAACGCGTTTTTCCCGAAACGACTTCTTAAAAGTCGGTGCCAATCACAACTCCGAAACTATTCAACCGATTCTTTTCAAATTTGGCACACGTTTTCTAAATCAAAAATACCTCCCCCCTACACTGTTTTTTTTATTTTTTTTTTTAAGGTTGTTTTTCACTTACAAATATGGCGAAATTTTTCGCCAAAAATGCTCGTTTTACGTTTTTTTGCCACCAAAACTACAAAAGGAAAAAAATAAACTTTTATTAATGTAGGGGGGAGCATTACGTCATACTTTAACTGAAAAATTCGACTTTTTTAGTTTCAGATGATTCTACGAAGAATGCCGATTGGCACCGCAGGGCTTATTTGTCAATATTTTATTATTAATATTTTTTAAAAACTTATTGAAAAGATGTACAATAACATGCAACTGATTTTATTAAAGTATCTTAAGCCAAATTAAAAAAAAAGTGTTTTTTTTTTAGCGCTGCGAACTGAGAATCGATCCCTCGAAAAACTTTTCAGATTTATCAGAGAGTGAGAGAAATTAGAAGAGAATTTAATTGTATGAGAGGTGATACATTTTTGGCTGCGAATGCATGGTGAAAAAATTTGGAAGGTGTGACCAATAACAGACCGTTATCTGGCTCTCAGCGAAAATTTGACAAAATCAGCTGACGGTGTCATGAAGCGGTTTTATTACGAAAAAACTAAGATTAGTTTGTGATGCACGAAAAAAATCAACACAATGTCAGTTCATTGCAGTCTGAACAACGACTGTTTGGGGGAGCATGTGAATAGATGTGACATGATCGTGCAGAATTCGACTGCCGAATCCCCCGTAAAGTGGCATCCGCGATTTATTTTTCACCATAGTTATGTTAGTTAAAGCACTCGAATTCTTGACGCGCTATCGTAATTTCATGTGCCATACTAGCTGCCCTGCGATTTTTCAAAGTTATAAAAAAAAATTGTATTTTTTGGCAACTGTTCTAAACTTACCTACATACAAGCGAAAAGATGGTGAACTTCTCAGTGACAGTGAAATGTGTCATCGGGTATTTATGTAGCTGCGCAGATATGTAAGGAAATTTTTAAGCACGAGTGAGTGTATTCATTGGCGTGAGTGTATGCGTCATTGGCGTGAGTGCATCATAAAATTCGGTTTGACATAAAAAAGCAAACAACTTTTGATGATAAAAAATAAAAGCAGACATGGCTTACAAGTGTACAAGCCTTTACACACACGGATGTACACAGAACTACTGCGTCGAAAGTCGAGCTCACACTTCGAGCTGTTTTGTGAATTCTGTATTAGTTTGAAAGTGAATGAATTTACGAGAAGCGCGATGTAAGGCGATGAAATTGGGAAAATTGAAGTAAGCATAAGAGACTCGTAGGTGAAAAATTTTTAAATTTGTTGGGTTTTTAAGTTGGAATAAATTTTATTTTGAGGTACTATTTTTAATTTTCGGAAAACTTAATTTCGCCTTTTGCAAAGACTTATTTAATATATTTTGTAATATTTATGTATTATTTTGTGTATTTTATTAATTTACTACTTTTAATACCGAAATTTTCTAAATTTTTCTATTATGGGTATAAAAGTGAATGGTTGTAATAAAGGAAGCGAGTAGTGAATAAAATAACAAAATCCCTTGAACCCAAAGTTACATGTGATTTGGCAGCACTGCATTATTTTCGTTTCGACACAGTTATATAAAGCGCGCCGCCTGAAAGTATGCAAAATTAGTTGCTCGTATCTTAGTGCGGTTAAAGGACGAGTGTTCTGCTTCTCATCACATGTCTCTCAAACTGTTATGCAATTCCATTGTCTTTCAAAGAATGCGCCAAAAGAATGCAAAATATAATGAAAAAATATGCCTACTTATACATGGAAGCACTGACCTAAACTTGTAAGCTAAATGGCAATAAACAAAATCGATTGACTATCACTAAATTCTTTCTAAATTCACTTAAACACTTCATCGGAAGTGCTATATGTAAACCTGCTACCTTCGCCCGTGTAGAAAAAAAATTTAAAGCCAAGATGTTTGAATCTCAGCCACGCGAGAGCAGGATAGCTGAGGAGAAGGTGATCAGATAATTCCACCCCATCTTTCAGGCAGCTACTGCAGAAAGGCCTCGAAGCATAACCAAGTCACATCACTTGGATACCTAACGGACAAGTTTCCAGACATTCATGTACGAAAATGGACATACGCCCACAAAATTCGACAGCTGCAGCTTTATTATATACAGACAAATATGAGACGAAGAGATATCTGTAAACTCACCGCAGTGAAAACAGGCTTCATAGGAGAGTAGGCAACCAAAATGGATATCTCTTACAATATGTACTGGCATAGTTGCTATCTTCTTCTTCCCCTGCAAATGCTATGCCCTATGGAAGGCGAGAATGTTAACCCTTGGCTAACCTTGGCTTTTTGGAAACCTCGAAGAGGCGCCGTAAATAACCTTATAAGGTTTCTCAATCGCACAGACTGGATATAGTCGTGAAGGAATAAACGTATAACTTGTTGGTAGCGAGGATGTGGCAACAAAATGGTGTGAAAGCACTTATTAGATTATTGGTGAATCACCACTTCATTGAATCAACCAACCATGCCCCGAGCGCCTTCGATCTATCCGTGGCCATAAGGATCTCGAAACTTTGTGTGTTTCTTCATTAACCCAGTGCTCACTTAGTTGATGCGAAGCCGACTTTTCTATGAGCGGGGCAGATATATTTAAGGCAACCCTCATCCTTTCATTTCTCGGAGAAACCGCCTCGAGTATCCTCTGTGTAGCTACCTCAGCCGCCCAACAGATTACGCTAGGTCCCTGTGACCAGGAACCCAAATGAGTTTTATATAAAAGTATTTGGATGAGGTCGTGAGAGTGTTTGACATTTACCGAGTAATTTCGGGCGCACCAACAAAGAGCCTAGGCACCTTATTGCCGCTTGGAGACGGAGTAAGTACTTACTATATTTACCTAGTAGTAGTTACACAAGTAAGCAACCGATCAACTGCTTCTTTGATTCCAGCTACCACCTTCAAATGCTCTCCATTACCAGGCGAGGACCTTATTTAACAGAATTTACTTTATAATTGCGCTATACGAGTATAGCCAGAATGTAACTCTGGGTGACAAGCATCATCCCTGTACGATGGCGTCCCTACATCCATACAAAGCGACTGTTAGACTGGACCAGGAATCTCTTCAATGTTGGGAGTCCACATTAACCCTCTGTCAAGAATCGTGAATATATTCTACAACAGTTTACATTTAGTGGAATCTGGCTTTAAAGTAAGAAACGAGAAACCCTCAGGAATTTCACAATTTACTTACAGATTAATCAGCCTCTGAAAGACCTTCAGCAGGAACGATAAAAGAGTGATCGGTCTGACATACTTAGGGGAGACAAGTGTACTCTTTGCTGCCTTTACGGGTACTTGCACAGTATTTTTCTGTTAATCGACTTTGGCTGCCAGGACATAGTAATATTAAAGGGCAGATGAGTTAGCTAGATTGGGCTCCTCGCTCCAAATTAGTCAGAACAAGAGTAGCATACCCAAGCTTTTGACAACATGTAAACGTTTAATAAACAGACAGACCATTACTGTTGCAAATTCCAATTGGAAACAGTTAAATACCTGCGCTATCAGTAGACAAGCGTGGCCCGAATGAAACAAGGGTCGCACTAAGAGTCTACTTAAATTAAGAAGGAGGGATCCAAGAATCGTAGAGGGCACTGTCTAATAGGAAGACATACCAGTAGATTTATGACACCATCTAGTAACTATTGTAGAAGCTGCTAGGATATAGAAGAGGAAGAGACAGTCGAACACTTTATATGCGGGTGCATGGTTCCGTGTACAAGACGAGTGGGATTGCTCGTTCTCGCTTTTCTGAACAACATTCCGGGTGCTGCGAATCTCAATAGTTAGGATTGCCAGCTAGGATAGCCAGCTTTTTAAAGGCCACACAATGGTTTAAAGAGAACCAAGTTCAGTGAGGATAGGAAAGTTTCGGTGGGATCACAAGGGACCTCTAACTGGCATATGTGCGTCGAAAGACAGCTACTTCACCACTTTACCTAACCTAAACTAACCTAATGATGTTTGTTTAGCCTTTGAAAAAAATAAAATTGTTTATACCGTTATAACCTTCGAAAATTGAAACAAATTTTCAATAAACTCCTTTTTAAATTGTCTTTTCGACAGTCAATTTCTTTTCAAATAAACACGAGTATAGGTCAAAGTAATGCTAATTCATGAAATTTTTTTTTTAAGTTTGTCTGCTTATTGGAAAAAAATGTAATTTTTTACTCAAATTGTGTGTCATTCCCTGTAAGTGTTTCAATTTTGTTATGAATAGTGTGGGAGTCAAAAATATTCAAAGAAAAAGAAAACAAAATCAGTTTTCTCTTGAATTTCATCTTATCCAATTTGGCTTTTAAATCGTGTTTGTTTTCCCTTCAAGTATTTAGGATGAGTGCACAATTATGAGTGAACAACAAAATGAAAAGATGTATGAAAAAAATAAAATAAAATAAACAAAAATTGATGTGCTTGCGTGCCAATTGAATAGTAAATAAAATTTATTCAACTCACGTGCACTCGTATTCGTTCCACAGGTCCACACACTCGAATGGCTCAGGGCAAATGACATTCGAGCAAGGCTTGTTGGATGGGCAGTTCTTTTCCAGATTGCGCGCCATAGTCGCTTGACCCCATTGCGTGCCATTCATAGCCGGTGGTAAGGGTAAATGCTTACCTTCAAGCCTGCAAAGAGCCACACACAGACATACATATGTTAGCACAAATCAAAATGGAATTTGACCTAAGTTAGAAAGCGATGTTGTTGGATATGTATGTAGATGGTAAACCGCATAAATGCAACTAAGGCTTAGCGCACTTCTTAACATGTACGAGTGTGTGTATAAATTTTACACACATTCACCACCATTCATCCGTTTGCCCCCACCCCCGCACTCACCTGATGTCGTCCAGGCAGCTTTTTTGGTAGTCGGCATACACTTCGAATGTTCGCACGCCCGTATATTCCGCCTTACCGCCGGCGTATACACCCTCCTGCTTGTCCACCAACAGCCACTGGTGACCCAGAAATTCAAATGTTTCATTGTAACGTCGTCCTTCGCCGCCATCTAACTCCAACGTCGCCGCAGAACCATAACGATTAATGCGCACAACATGCCATTGACCATCGTCCACTGCGACGGCATTCAACCATAAATCTTTCTCCTCGGTACGCAACGAATTGAGATTGTAGCGGAAGTGCAGACGCGCATCCTTAATTTCTAAAATTCCATATTCACGGTTGTGTTGATCTGAAACGCGAAACAGTTCGCCATGTTGTTCGCGTGTACGGAAACGCAATTGTATTTGTGTACTAAAGCGATCCGGTTCAAAGCTAAGCGCATACTTAACGTAACTTTGTTGCTTGAACGTGGTCGGTATGGTGGGTATGTTGCAAGCGGGTCCCGTCCACCCGGGACGACATTGGCAACGCGCCTCCGAAAGCGAGCCAACACAGTTGCCATGCTCCCAGCAGCGTGCCGTCTGCTCTGATTGTGAGCAAACTTCCTCCGTTTGTTGGCAACCCGTAACGCTGTTGCGCGATAGTCCTGGATGCGCTAAGTCATAGAGTTTTGAATTGAAAACCAAATTACGTATGCAGCCATCAAAGGCTTTAGCATTTGGCGCATAGTGCCAGAAGTATAGTGAGGGATCGAAGAGGTCGCGGTATATGCCGCCCACCTGCAGTGGTCCATTTACATTTAGGTATTCGTTGAAAGGTGGTATTTGTCCGCGCGCCTGGCAAGACATGTCATCAAACTCGGGCGGCGTGCCATCTTCCATTTCGCTAATGTCCGCAGACTTGCAGAAATCTACAACCATGCGCACATTTTCCGTATCCCAGAACACATCGATGCGATGCCATTCACCGTCGTCCAGGGACTTTTTCGTTTTCACGCGCAACTCCAGCGTGCCAGAGCCGAAATCGATAAGCAAACGTGGATAGCCCCGCTCTAGCTCCAGCGCAATATAATCGGTAATGATCATTTCCTCGCGCTCTGGTGGCACAATGGGGCCGTTGTAGATGAAAAGACCATCGGGCTTACGTGTGATAAACTCCAAACTTAAATGCGATTCATCGCACATCTCCAATGGTGGATACCAAGCCCAACCATTGCCGCGGAAGCTACGTGTCGTCTGTTGGCAACGTGGTCCATTGTAACCCGCCGGACAAGAACAGTGCGGACCAAAACGTGTATCCACACATCGTCCACCATTGTAGCAAGGCGTATTGCGGCACGATTCGGGTTTCGAAAAATTGCGCGCGCCACAAGTGCACTCAGCAAGCGTATCGACACGCACACCCACCAAAGCGGTCTTATTCGCATTAACCATGTACGGCAACGAGCTGATATCTAAAGTATTCGTGCAAGATCCCTCGCACATCTGATTCTCATATAAGCACTCATCAATGCCGACCATGGTAATATTAAAGCCCACATCCTTCTCGATCTCTTCGCGATTCATCAGTACAATGCCATTGAGGCGCACCGGTTTGTAATAGGGTGAACCATGCGCCGAGAAGCGTATATCGGTGAGTGGTGGATGACGCCGCTTGAGTTGCACACTGAAGATATCAACATTCTCGCGATCCGCATTCAGCAAGTCGGCGAGCTTATCACGAAAACGATCCAATTTCGAGCGACTCAAACTCTGTGTGCGATAATTCCAGACGCGTATAAAGTCTTCATCGGTAATACCGGCGACACGTATCGAGCCTGAATTGATTACCGCTTCGTGTGAGATTTCACGCACTGTCACCGTTATATTGGCCGGCACATCAGTTTGCGTATGCTTGCGATCGTAAACCTTGAAGCGTAAATGATAGCGTCCTTCGCGTGTTCCTGCTCGCATCGTCACCATTCCTGTATCCTCGTCCAACTTAAAGCGTGGATGTTCTTGGGACTCCCAGTAAAACTTCTTATCGGGCAAATCCCAATCGTCCAAATCGTAAACATATACCCGTCCGATTTGTGTGTCCGGCGATTGACCCTGATAGTTGTAAACGAATATATCCTTGGATCCTGGCTGCATTTTATTGTCGTTCACATCGCCGATGATGACGGTGAGTGTGCTGGTACCGGTCATGGCAGGTGAGCCGTGATCCTTGATCACAATAGGGATCATGTACTCTTTTTGTTGTTCGCGATCGAAAGAGCGGAGAGACGAAATAACAGCCATACCGTCACCGTTGGCGCCCTCTGTTGGGAAGATAAAAGGAAAGAGAAGATGGGAAGAGAAAATTAGGTAATTTGGTAAAAAATATTAAGGAGCACTTGAAAGTGTTATCTAATGATCGGTAAGACAAATTTTAAGTTAAATATATAATATAGCAGTTGTGGCCCAAAATAACTTAATAGAGAAGTAATGGTTCCAATGATTCCATTATAGTAATATAAATCTCAGATGTTGGGCACGCGCTGGAGGGGGAATCGAATGGAATATTTATAAAACCATGGAAATTGTAAGATCGTAATGGCACTTATCGTTCGAGCCTTTGTCCAATGCCTAGAAACTGAAGATTAGTCAGAAAGCTATTTGAAAGAGTTTGCCTAAACTCCTCTACGCGAGGTAATCTACTGATTCATATTAAAAACTCTTGTGGACCGAAATGATGCCTGTTATTCTTTGCTGGATTGTAACGAAATTGACCCATTCTGAAGCAAATAGCCTCTGGTGATGGAACATGGTTTACCCACGAGAACAAAACTCGAATCAAATCGTGCTCAAATAGCAGTGAGCCACTCCAAATGATCTCCAGGCTCGAAATAATGGCCAGGAAGGTTTTACAGGTATGGTAGTAGGGTTAGAAGGTAACTAACAACAATGAGCTGCTCCTTTCGAGCCAAACACTCATTTTGGAAAACTGGTGACTAAATTTAAGCACCGATTGACCAGGAGTGGCCAGAATTGCCGAATAGGTAGGATGTTTTATTTCTTTAACCCTCCGTTGGGCTCCCGGGTCTGGCCAGACAGGCGTTTTCGATTTTGGACGTGAATTTAACATATTTCTCTTACAGCTAACAACTTGAGCTTCCAGGTGGCTTCCTAAAATTTAATTTCCTATCGTTTTATGGCTCTAACCTTTTAAAAAGGTCCCTCGAACAGGACGGAAAAAAACCAGAGACGGGTGCTCAACCGAACGTTTTAAAGAGTGTCCCACGGAGGGTCAAGTACATAAAAGGCCGCATAGATCTTTAGCGTCGCACTAGAAGCTTCGAAAGGTAGAATGGAAGATTCTATCACACCCGCCGTACAGTCAAGTTCAAGGAATTTTCAACTTTTCAAGCAATTGTATTCTCTTTTTGGTACAAATCTGGTATCAGGATAGACTTTAAAAAATGGGCTCGGAGAACCAGAGCTCTTCAATTATTTGGTTACCTGATCGAGCCAGATTTTTATAGGGCGAAAAACTCCACTCAACTAGCATCACCTAAATATTTATGGCGAATATTTATGCTGTTACAGCAACAACAACAATGGGAGTTCTTGAATCGCAGAATTATGAAACTGTCGTCAAAATTTATAAACTCATCGAGCAATGCGGTGAATATCACACAATCCTAACTCCGTTAATTTAGTCGTCGAAAGGAAACGAAAAATTACTAAAAGCCTTTTAACTGTACCAAAAGACAGATAAAATTAAAAAAACAAAAAAAAGTAAAAAAAAAAATAATTGCCTCTCTTTTAAGTTATTTAAATTTTCTCTTTGCTTATGAATAATTTCGAAATGAATCTTCAGTTTATGCCAAATATAAAGCCCACAAATGAAACTAAAAAGTTGTAATTCGCAATTCATTTAAATGCATTAACTATTTAGCACTTACACTTGAATACAAAAGCTAACTTCATTGTGTGTTCATATGTAGTAAAAAGAATAGCAGGAAAATGGTCAACAACTATGCGAATTGCATGCAAGCATACGAATCTACATACCAAATGTAGCTGTACCTGCCCAACTCGAATACTAAATATTTCAAATATGCACAGCGAGTGATTTTTAGAAGAACCGAAAACTTTGTAAGTAGGAAAATCTGCAAAAATTACTTTTAGACTCATTAAGGGATTAGGTGTACTGAGGTTGTCATAATTAAGTTACTTCATGCTTTTAAAATATTCGGAATATTTTTCAAACTAAAATTTTTTAGTAAATTCTTTACAAAAGGTTAGGATGGTATAATAAAAACCGTATTAATCAAAGTTTGGATCTTTGTACAAAATTCACAAAAATTGAATTAATTGATTTAATAAAATTAGCAACAACCTTTCTACCTTTGTAAATAGAATTTGTATAAAATTTCTGAAAATACAATTTTATTATCCATTAAAATTTAGTAAAGGGTTAAGTTTCAAGGGCCGGTGTTGATTTTGAATAAAATACAATTTGTTTTATCATTATTGTCATTTCTCTTTATAATAATAACAATAAATGGCGATAATATTGGTATGGCTCAATTACGTAAATATAAAATAAAATACCGCGGCCTCGGCGGCACAACTCCATCCGATGGTCCAAATTTTCGATGACGCTGAGGCATAATTGAGGTTCTATGCCGTTAATGTGCCGAATTATCTCATCCTTTAGCTCTTGAATTGTGGCTGGCTTATCGACGTACACCTTTGCTTTCATATAACTCCAAAGAAAGAAGTCCAACGGTGTCAAATCACATGATCTTGGCGGCCAATGGACTTCGCCGCGACGTGAGATTATTCGGCCATCAAATTTTTCGCGCAAAAGAGCCACTGCTTCGTTAGCTGTGTGACAAGTGGCACCGTCCTGTTGAAACCACATCCATATCTTCCAATTCGGGCCATAAAAAGTTCGTTATCATCTTACGAAAGCGAATTCTATTCACAGGAACTACGTGACCGGCCTCATTTTCGAATTGGGTGATTAATTTTGCGATATTGTGTATTTTACTAAACTGGCACTGAAGGACTCATACACACAAAACTACAATTTTCCCTGGAATTAGGATGGCAAAAAAGCAATTTTTTTTGTGTTACTACCCAAAAATTTGTTGTATAAAAAACAATGAGAAAACTATACTTCATATTTTTTGATGAAATATTTAGACGTGCCATCAACGCTTTGAAAATTACTGAATGCAAGGCGCATTTATTGAAGGTTATGGCACTAGACCAATAACAATGTTTTGTGCATTTGATTGTCACGGAAAGGTATTGGCGAAGTAGAAAACAAAATAATTTTGTATGGCAACATTGAGAAAAGCGTGAAAACCAAAGGGTGTATATAGAAATAGTAGTAGTGATAAATAATTTGTGTTGTGCTAAATATGGGGAGACGTTTGCTACGACAATATTTCTTTCAGTTTGATTACAGAAGTGCTTTCAATTTCATACTGAAATTGAATATTGTCAGTTGTCTACCAAGGATGTATTTTTCTTTTAAAGACACCAACAAGTGAGAGTGACCGCTTTGCGACATCAAATCGACTATTTGAGTTGATAACTTAACCGAGAACAGCTACAGAAATGGTCTACTGGACTCCATTGCCAATTTGCAAAAACATTATTTCTTAGGTTCCCAGACATAAATTCAGTTTTTAATCAGATATATAGGCACGATTTTTAGCAATATCTCGAACTTCAAAGTCACCTAGTGGGTTTAAATAAACTTACAAGTCATGTCTGTCATACCTGCAATAACTCACCAGAAATTTGAAGCTATCGCAAATGAGTACTTACTGTGTAGTCTTCAGGTAGGTGTTGGGGAAACATGTACGAGTAAGTATTCGGAGCCCTCAGAATTCATGAGTCCGATAAGATTTCTACTAAGTGATAAATATGAGTAAAAAAATGTTGAACTCATGTGGGACAAACATACGATCCAAATTATGTGCTGACACTTTGTGGAAATACCGAAACGTTAAAACTTCGCAATTTGAATCGCAAATTTTCTTATTGATTTTTTGTCGGCATAGGCACATAAAGTGAGAATTTAATGGATTGGCAGATAATTTTCCTCTGTTATAAAAAGACTTCATCTGATTTCATATAATTTTACACAGCCTTACAGTCATTTCTAATACACCGAAGCACTGACTGTTGCTTCTACGGAGACTAAGAAATTTTGAAGGCCATTGGGTATCGAAAATGAATCTGAAAAGTGCCTAAAAATAGTCGATTATGTGACCAATAAGAGTCCGAAATAAGCGGCACATGATGACAATAAGAGTTACATATAACTCATATTGCGATGCAGGAATTTTAGCTCATATATGTTACACATTTAGGCTGGCCTTTGTAGGATGGTAATCACCTCTTTTTTACACTTTTAAACGAGTTCACTTTGAGTGTATTGGCTCCAAAATAGGACACTTTAATTACTCTTTCTTATGACTCCAAATGTTTGCTGGGTAAAAATATATCTGTGTGTATAGCATTTCGCTTAGCAATGGAGCCGTAAACGCACGTACTGCCATCCCAGGTACACCGCTGCATTGCCTGAAAAGCAACCTTTTGTGTTTTAATTACTTTTTAATCTAACAAATGCATTTAAAGTTACAAAAATAAACACATCATGCCGAGGCAAGGATAAATGTGAGCTGTGCTCCAACTACAAAAATGTTAACATATTTACATACATAAAATTACATATATGCAGTTTGCTGTAGTTTGAGGAAGTGGGGGTTCTGCTCGGGCCATACCCACACAATCATAATTACTTTACAATAGCAGCAACAAAACGGAAATCGTATAAGGCCTAAACTTTACAGCAACATGATGTGTGTTTTTGTTTTTTGTTGTTGTTATGATTTGCTCAAACTTATTTATTCATAATATTACATGCTTTCGCACATTGTCACAATCAATTTCTGATCTGTTTTTGATTCTGTTCCCAGATGTTTCTACTTTTGGATGCCTGCAAACCTATGGGCAAACCGATTTTTCCAAAAAGTTTCACACAACCATGTCTAAATTGCTGCATTGTACTTTGTTTCTGTCATGGAAGAAAACGCAATGAGAGATGCCTATGCACATATGTCTGTGAGTACGTATGTATGTATGAGCGCAATGAATTGTAAGTTAGGTAAATTTTATATTTATTCAAGCGTAACACAGCATTTACATTATTCATGCAAGATTTAATTGTGAATTTTTGTGCGTTACTATTTTGGTTTCACCGAAAGTTTGCACAGGTGGTCTAGTGGGATCTATACTTACAAGTATACTTATAAATACACACAAAGTTGATACCATACGACAACATGAATTTTCATACTGAAATGCCGATTTTCCTTACTTATACTGTTCGAATTTCAAACCACGAAAATAAAAAAAAAAATACTTGAATAACAAAAACTGCAAATACGAGCAAGGGAATTTCGATCTAAATGGAATAAATTCAGTAAAATGCTTACAATTTCCTGATATGTATGTAAGTATGGGGTTTCTTTAGCCACATCTGTAGTTTAGGTTTTACACAACTATTTACTCTGTATGAGGAAAGGGTAAATATGTACATTTTAAGACTTACTCGATTAGATTTTTTGAGTTTTTTACATGTTTCATCCAAATTTGATATTTAAGAAAATTTCTTACATTTACTTTTTGAGGCAGATGAATGAATAGGCGCAATTAGTAGAAGCCACTGTATATATATATCGAAATAATTATATTTTTTATAAAAAAATATTATTTTGGATTTAAAAAATATCAGAAAAAAATTTAAAAAATTAGTGAACCCTAATGTTTTAAATCGCTAAATTTCTATCTATTGCACGCACGGTGTTGATATGAAGAACGAGTTATCAAAGCATGAAATGAAAGCTGTTATTCCTGTTGATTTAAGTACGAACCTTTATAATCAGTTAAGGTAAGCACATATCTTATATATCCAGTAGTGAGATATAAACAAAGCTGATATAATTCGACAACATGAATTTACATACTGAAATGCCTATTTTCTTCAGTTATAAAGGGTAGTTAAATTTTAAGGGCCGATGTTGAATGTGAACAACACCTAAACGTCAAGTTTTTTTCTGCATTCCATTTGACATTTTTCAATTTCAGACTAATTCAATTTTAAGCATGTGAAGATACGCAATCAAGCAGCACGTTAAAGTTATTCAGGTTTATTATGAAAACGGGCGTTCAAATCAAAATGCATATCGCGCACTTCGTGTAGAAAATTAACTTCAGTGATGGGGCACATTTTCACCTCAGTGGATACGTCAATAAGCAGAATTGCCGCATTTGGGCGAATAATAATCCAAGAGGGATTGCCGAAAAACCAATGCACCCACAAAGTGTGACTGTTTGGTGGGTCGTATTTTTTCCAAACTGAGGCCGGTCAGGAAGTTACTGTGAATAGTGTTCGCTATCGCGAGATGATCATGGCCCGAATTGGAAGATATGTATGTGGACGATATGTGGTTTGAACAGGACGGTGCCACTTGTCACACAGCTAACGAAGCAATGGCTCTTTTGCGCGAAAAATTTGATGGCCGAATAATCTACGTCGCGGTGATGTCAATTGGCCGCCAAGGTCATGTGATTTGATACCGTTGGACTTCTTTCTTTAGGGTTATTTGAAAGAATAGATAAGTCGATAAGTCAGTAACAATTCAAGAGCTAAATGATGAGATAATTCGGCATATTAACGACATAGAACCTCAATTATGCCTCAGCGTAATCGAAAATTTAGACCATCGGATGGAGGTGTGCCGCCGAGACCGCGGCGACCATTTGGCCAATATTTTTTTCCACGCGTAATTGAGCCATACTATTATTAACATAATAAAGAGAAATAACAATAATTTCCTAAAAAAATTCTATTTTATTCACAATCAACACCGGCCCTTGAAACTTAACCACCCTTTACTGTTCGAATTTCAAGACACGAGTATAAATAATATATTTATATCGAAGTATCTACTGAAAATATCGGAGATACCTAAAAAAATTTTAGAAAAAAGTTCTGTCATGGAAAAATTTTTTTTGGTTCGAAGATCGATCTATATAAAAGAAAGAGTAGTAGTTCAGCATGGAATATATTTTAGGATTTTGTTGCCTAGGTCAATTGCTGTTTGCGCCTATACACTGATACAAAGCAAATGTCCAGAGAATGGCTTTTGAGCGAAAGATGTTCATACAAAATTAGCATAGGTAGGTATGTGTATAAGAGCCCCACACTGATTCTGTCGGTAGTATTAAAAAATGTTATGCAGATATTTGAAACTTAAACTCTTCCACCATCTGAGCTGACTTTTTGAGGAAAATACAAAACAAAAACTAATTTAAAAAAAAAAAACTTGAGTTTTGAAGACCCTATCGATCAAGCTCAAGAAATCTTAATAGTTTTGCGAATTATTAATAAATCGTCCAAATATTTTGTCAAAACCTGAAAATATTATATTATAAATTTTCCAATTCATGTGGAAAGGCACTAACGGATTTTTTTTTTGTATCTAGAGTGTTGCATACTAATGCACAAGTAATATATGGGGCGCTGAAAATGAAATGTGGCATTTGTGACATATTCGCGTTAAAATTGTTTCAGGTATTTTTTTACTATTGATGCCGTAGGTTTGTAGGTTTACAAATCATTGACAATTTTTTTGCTCACAAACCAGACCGTATTCTATGTTCTTGAACACATTTTGCTATTAATATGTAGTTTTATAATTCAAATTTATTACTCTAAGAAAGTTTTCAGGAAATTTAGGATATAGCTTCTACTCAAATATGAACGAGACGGTATCAATAAAACGGTCCGCGGATGACATATGGCAAAAATAATTTTTTTGTTTTTTGGTAGGACTGTTATAAGCTTACATGGCAAATTTCAGCGTGATATGTCACATAGTTTGTTTTCTGTGCTACTGTAAACAAGTCAAGCTCGAGTGTGTTCTTCGAATTTAACGATGCAAATTCAAGTTGAACAAAGAATTTGTTTGAAATTTTGTTATTCCAACAAAATTTCGGCTTCAGACGCCTTAAAAATGTTGCAGACAACCTATGAAGACTTTGCTCTATCGCGTGCACGTGTTTTCCAGTGGTACAAATCGTTCAAAGAGGGCCATACATCGGTTGAAAACTTGCCTCATGAACGTCGTCCAGCAACATCAGTAAACGACGAAAACATCGGAAAAGTAAAGGAAATTGTGCTTGAAAATCGCACAAATCGCAAAATCGGTTAACGCTGAATATTATTTAGACGTTTTAAAGCGTTTGCGCGAGAACATTCGTCTTAAAAGGAAGGAATTGTGGGACAAGAAGTCATGGTTCTTGCATCACGATAATGCACCAGCTCACACATCACGTCTTGTTTGCGATTATTTGAAAACAAATAATGTTAATATCGTTCCGCAAGCACCGTATTCGCCTGATATGGCTCCATGTGACTTTTTCCTGATTCCCAAGCTCAAGTTGCCGCTCCGTGGAAAACATTTTGAGACAATTGAAGTCATAAAAGAGAATTCGAAGAACACACTCGAGCTTGACTTGTTTACAGTAGCACAGAAAACAAACTATGTGATATATCACGCTGAAATTTGCCATGTAAGCTTATAACAGTCCTACCATCCAACAAAAAATTTATTTTTGCCATATGTCATGCGCGGACCGTTTTATTGATACCCTCGTTCATATTTGAGTGGAAGGTATCATAAAAATCGATTCTGTGGTGGGTACTTGTGAAACTTTACCTAAGCACGGCCAATGCAAAAATGTGTGTTTTTATTCTCATGCGAATAACTTTTATATATATTGAAGCATTTTTTCATTAAATCTTAAGCATTTTCCAGACGTGTTACAATAGATTTAAGAAAAGGTCAAACAAATTTTTTCAAAAATCTTTTTCTTATACATTTCTTAAAACTCATTTCAACATTTTCAACATTTATTATAAAAAAATGATATTTTTGTAGCTCTGTAAAAATATTAAAAATATTTAATTTTAATGAAAAGTTGGGCATAAACAAATTATATAAAATTTAATTATCTTTAATTTGATGTATTTTTTACTTGAGTCTGTTAACGGACCCTCTATCATAAATTTGTTTGATCTACTTTTCGATTTTAATTCAAAACCATTATTTGGTGATATATATAAAAATAATTTTGATTGTTATCAAATTACCATTTGGCTACATGTTGCCATTTGGCTACATTGTGCATATAATCATAGTTTGTTCAACTTGTGTGACCACTATTAATTCTCTTGTTCAGTTGTTTCCAAAATGAATAAACCATTCAAATCAGTGGAGGAGCTTACGAAATATTAGAGACTCCATACCAGTTTTTTGTTACTTTTTTACTGATGAACTTATTATGAACATTGTGGAGCAGACAAATTTGTACAGTGTACAAAAGAATCCAGAGAAACATAACAAATATGCTCCGTCCGATATAAAAAAGTACATTGCCATTGTAGTGTACATGTCTATTGTACATGCGCCGAGTATTAGATCTTATTGGAGTGATAAACTGGGCATTTCTTTTGTAAAAGACATAATGCCAGTCAACGCCTTTGAAAAATTGCGGCAGAATATACACTTCAATGATAATTCTTCTTTTATACCACGTGGTCAAGAAAGGCATGATCGGCTATACAAAATAAGGCCTCTAATCAATCATCTTCTTTCCAAATTTAGAAGCATACCATTGGAAAAGCAACTGGCCATCGACGAACAAATGTGCTCAACAAAAGTGAAACACTTTATGAAGCAATATATGCAAATGAAACCCCATAAATGGGGTTTCAAATTGTTTGTTTTGGCAGGAATTTCTGGATTTGCCTACAATTTTGAAATATACACTGGTGCTGAAAACAATATGCCCAGACCGCATGACGAACCAGATATTGGGGCAACATCAAACATTGTTTTGCGTTTGTCTCGTATTATTCCAAGACAACAAAATTATCGCATATATCATGATAATTTTTATACAGCCATTCCACTGACGGGAATATAATCGTCAAATGGGAGGCGTGGACCTCTTAGATAGTTTAATCGGTCGGTATAAACTTGCAATTAAAAGTATAAAGTGGTACTTGCGAATATTTCATCACTTGATTGACATGACAATGGTCAATGCATGGTTGACCTACAAACGCGTACTGAAGCAGAAGAACAAAACGGAATCTGATCTTTTAAACCAAGCTGATTTTCGTCTTGAAGTAGGTCGTTGTCTCAGCCAAGTGAAAGTGGGAACAAAACGTGGCAGACCAAGTAGCATAGAACCAGCAATTCAAATGAAGAAGAAAAGAGGTCCTGCTCAACATGTTGCTCCCAAGGATATTCGCAGAGATGAAACTGGACACTGGCCTGAGCACACGGAAACTAAAATGCGCTGAAAATATCCTGAATGTAAGGACTTCAGTCGCATTAAATGTGAAAAATGTGGCATTGCTCTCTGTTTTAACAACAAAAATAATTGTTTTAAACTTTTTCATATAAATTAATATATCATTTACATGTTTTTTGAACAATTTAAATAGAGTAAAATAATGTTTTCTCCTTGCATTTTCGATTTGTTTCAGTCCTGACAATTTTCACTATATCCCTCTAATAACACATGATGTAGCCATTTGGCAACAAACAGCACTTCTGTGGAAATATTTGGGTTTAGCTATCCTAAGATTTAATACACGCGGAATATTCTCGCACATATAAATTTACATACTTAGTTACACAACAATTAATTGAGAGGTGCAACAAAATTATACCTTACCCCATAGTGAGGGGATTTATTCATAGTGCAATCGAGAGTACGAAGCGGCACATATACAACCAGCGAAAAAGCAAGAAAACCTCAATATTTCAATTAGTTTTGAGTCTCTTTTTTTTTGTTTTTAGGATTCCTATTATTTTTGTAGAAAAGCATATCTCATGATTTAACAAAAACCATGCAAATTTAGGTTTCCAGTTTAATACCAAAAATTAGCAAAAATCCGCAAATTTTCGTTCCCCATTCCCTGAATTTTAGCCATTTCTTATCTTTCTAGAATGATTTTTTGTAAAAATTTGTATAGCTTGATAAATTTTAGTATTGTATTATACAATAAAGTGGAAGTTGTTAAAATATCTCGCTGATTTTTTATGATCTCTTTCCTTGACGATGTAGCCAATGCTTTCCAGAAAAAAAAATCATGCATTCGTAATACTCAGAAAACTAGTAGCACTCTCAGAAAAAAAATCAAAAATAAGTGGGAGTTTCGAGTAAATTTAAAAAAAAAAAATAAGTAGAGTTAAGAAAATTTAGTTCATTTCATATAAAATTAATTAAATGAAATTATAAAAAAAATAATTAAAGTAAAAAAAAATTATATTCAGTTCACATAAAATTTATTAAATTAAATAAAAAAATAGTTAATTTTAAAAACAATTAAGTTAATTTTACATAAAAATGTTGAATGAAAAATAAGAAAAAAATTATTAAACTTAAAACAAAAATTAGGTTGATTTCACATAAAATTAATTAAATAAAATTTAAGAAAAAATAATAATAATTAAGGTAAAAACAGAATTTAAGTTAATTTTACATAAAATTAATTAAACGGAATTATAAAAAAAATGAAAGTTGACTTCATATAAAATTAATTAATTGAAATTATCAAGAAATAATAATTAAAGTTAAAACAGAATTTAAGTTAATTTCGCCAAAAATTAGTTAAATGAAATTATAAAAAAAAATAGTTTTAGTTAAAAAAAAATTGTGTTAATTTCGCAAAAAATTAATTATATGAAATTATAAAAGAAAATAATTAAGTAATTAATAAAAATTAAAAAAAACCAAAATTTAAGTTATTTCACAAAAAAAAAATTTGATTTAATTATACAAAAATAAGTAAAATTAAAAAAACCAGACACCAAATCAATATGTGGTGATAACTTTTTCATTATGTCACTCAATATACTTATAAAATCAACTCGAAAGGAATATTAACTGAAGGTTTCTTCAACAAAGTAACTAATTCTCAGAATGATGTTATGGGACAAATATCGTAAATTTTGAAACTTAAAAGTATTGGCAGAAAGTGCCATAAATCTAACTGTTCGTAATGTATTTATGCCAAAAGTGTAAATATTAATCTGAACTAAGCCTCGCGGTCGCCGTAACCGAATGGGTTGGTGCGTGACTACCATTCGGAATTCACAGAGCGAACATAGGTTCGAATCTCGGTGAAAACCCAAAATGAAGACAAAGTTTTTTCTAATAGCCGTCGCCGCTCGGCAGGCAAAGGCAAACCTCCGAGTGTATTTCAGCCATGAAAAAGCTCCTCGTAAAAAGCCTTGCGCACTTATTTAAGCCCTTATGAGGTTTTTATCTTCTACGATTCCCCGTAAAATAATCTGCCTAAAACTTTCATGGAACATATTAACCCTCTCATTACCTTTTTAACGATTTTTCATCACAGCTGTTTAGATAACGGGTCAAAAATGTCCACTTAGGTAATGGTTAGAGGGTGAAAAGCTACTACAAAAATTTCTCGCTGAATTTTACCGTAGAAGTCTGAAGGCAGACACTTTATTTAAAATCATTTTATGCAAGATATTTTCGATAAATCAATTGCATTATCAGTAAAACTTTAAAAAATGTAAGGCGCTGCGAAAAAAAACTTGAACCCTCTGGAACAGTACGGTATTCGACAAAGTTGGTCTCGAAGACATCCTCGTTTATAGTTATTAGTGCTTGTCCATATTGAACATATAAATCTAATAATAAAATGTCATACCAAATATCCACTTACTTTGATCTTGCTCCACTTTAAAGGAAGCCCTTATAATATCATCGGCACTGGGGTCCAATCTAAATTGGAATGGTGGTCCATTACTCTTCGAGCGATCATCATCATCTGTGGCCAATATTTCCACCACCTTCCTGGGCGGTACGTGCTCTGGCAGTACAGGTCGGTAGTCTTTTAAGAATTTCGGCGCATTATCATTGATATCTTGCACAATCACCGTCAGCGTAGCCGTTGCTGTTTTAGGTGGTGAACCATCATCGATGGCCAATATTTTCACTTGATGGCGTGGCACTACTTCGCGATCCAGCGAGCGTTGTATTGTCACAGAGCCATTCTGATTGATTGCAAATTGTCGCTGCCTATCCGAGGAACGATCGATCGAGTACGACACTTTACTCTTGCCACCCTGATCGGGATCGGTGGCCTTGAATTTCTCCAACTCTGTGCCAACTTTGGTATCTTCAAATACGGACACCTCAACATTGGCGCGCTCAAAGTGCGGTTTATTATCGTTAATGTCACGCAATTTAACCACAACCCATGAATAGGCCACATGATATTTATCATTGTCATTGTCTTCACCTTTGTCATTGACTTGTATGCGAAAACGAAAGCCATTACTTTGTAGCTGATCCTCATAATCCAGTGGTTGCACGATTTTCAGCGAACCAGTGCCATCATTATTGCGCACCATTGTGAACTTATCAGCACCATAACCACTATTATCGATCACTTTGTACTGGAACTTGTTCGTTTCGTCCTCATCGTGCACCGTCACCGTTAGGATAGGCATCTCGGGCAACGTTGTGCCATCCGTTTCATCCACCTCGGTGAACCACTCGTCTTTAGTGAATTGCGGCGGCATATCATTGATATCTTTTACACGTATCGAAGCCGTCCCCGTACCCTTTAGCCCCCCGCCATCCATCGCTACCACTTGTATGGAATAATCTGGTGTGCGTTCACGATCCAAACAACAAACTGCTGTCTTAATGACTCCCGTATCGGGTTCAATTTCAAATATCGGTGAACCAGTTTCCTCTTCAATTACATTCTTCTCAATTGAGTAAACGAGTTTTGCATTAGAGCCCTCATTGGGATCATCATAATCCACAGCTGTCATTGTCATCACCACCATGCCCGCGGTGCCGTTCTCGGTGACATTGCCAAAGTAAACGCCTTGCGGAAAGATGGGCGCATTGTCGTTGATGTCCTTCAAGTTCACCTGCACATCAGCATAACCCACAAGTCCCTCACCACCTTCGTCTTGTGCGAACACTGTGAAACGCCATTGCGGACGACCATTCGGCTGATCTCGATCCAAAGGCTGTGTGAGGAGAGGAATGGAAGAGAGAAAAGTAAATTGATGAGTAGAAATGTGCTTACAAATATATAATACTAATATATAAACATACGTACATACATACATAGATATGTGTAAAATATGTACTTAACGAGTTTTTGAGCTTTTCACACAATTCGTGAAAATGCATTATTTATGTAAGATTTGTGTGAGCCATAAATTTGTGTGGTGGGGAAAGTATAACAATAATGCGCATATTAATGTACTCGTAAATGTGCCATGTAACTGTGGTATTCACACATACTCGTATGCATGTGCTGTGGTCCATGAATTCATGTATGTAAATATGCATTTCATGCGATATTTCATAGAATTCTGCATTTGACATTAAAATCATTACTACTCTCCACCCATTTTTTGCCAGCTACACACAGCTCAAAATTATTTGTCAAAACAGATGAGGGTTCAACCATAACACAAATGTATGTATGTATGGTTCACTAATATACACACACATAAAAACATGCAAACATGCTGGTGGATCTAATAATTCTTCTCAGGCAAACACACAAATATTGCGCAATGGAAGAAATGTAAAGCAGCGTGGAGCGTTTTGAGTACTTCGGACAATTTTTTTTTCAGCGTCCATCTGGTATTGGTAATCCCAGTAATACACAAAATGATGGAAAGTGCATTTTGTCAAATTAAGAATCCACAAATATCAGTATTTTATTATTTATTCGCTTTAATTAAAGCAACTGCTGCTTGCTATTTATCGCGCCTTCAAGTATGCAATTATTAATTGTAAATTGCTATTCTTGCTTAATCATTCATTCGCCTAGTACCCATTTGCACCTCTAAACCGACTTATGGAATGGTATACTAAAAGCATACAGTACTTGCATACCACAAACATCTCTGTTGATTAAACAGAATTGCAGAGGGCAGCAGATAACGGGCTGTAATCATTTTCCATTTAAAGGTGGAGTAGAAGATTTTTTGATAAAGTCAGATTTAGGAGATTGAGGAGTTAACCTGGGAGAGGACTGATTACATCGTCCCAACGGTAGGTAGCCAGGTAAGATGGCAAGAGTACCCCAGGTACATTACAAGTAACACTTACGTGCCGTTTTGATACCATAATGTGGAGCACTACCTGTGAAAGGATTTCGGGAGGAGAGAAAACCGTCTACAGCCATCCAGTGCTGTTGATGCTGCCGATCACCCAGTGACCAGTAATCACCGCAATGATTTTGGAAATTGAATGCGGGGGATTCCCATCACCTTAAGCGTTCCGTTTCTATCGTATTGAGGCAATAGTGCCTTTGAAATAGCACACGATGAGACTGACCTCCATCTGTCTTGCGCTTTTTTTAGGAAGAAATTGTGTAGTTTCCATTTAACAACAGCCAAGGGGATACCGATGTCTGAGAAGGGGACTGTTGGAACCGGTTCTGCCGCACCCTTCCTGGCAAGCTCATCGGCAATTTCATTTACCTCTATGTTCCTGTGCTTAGGAAGATGAGGGAAATGTTTCCTGCACGTTCGAGACGTTTGAGTTCCTTCTTACAGGAGTTCACGAGAAGAGAGCTGCAACACGGCGACGACAGTGCCTTGATTGCAGCTTGACTATCGTAAAAAATATTAATGTCTCCCTCCCAACAGCGATCCCGAAGCATTTTGCATGCCTGCAGGATCGCGAAGGCCTCTGCTTGAAAAACGCTGCTTGTTTCCGGCAGTTTAAAGGAAACCGAAATGCTGGCTGACTTAGAGTAAACCCCCGCTCCCACTCCAGACTCCATTTTGAATCCGTCAGTGAAAACAGAGGCATCTATATCCGTACCGACTCTCCCCTCTTTCCAATCTTGTCTGCTCGGAAAGATAGCCCTAGCACAACCCTCAAAGCACAGTTTGCGCATGGAGAGGTCGGTGCGAATAACAGAGAAGGAAGGGGAGATCTGCTTCAAGATGCTACGATGCCCTACAGGAAGTTGTCTCCAAAGGTCAATCTCCTTCAGCCTAATAGCACTCTGAGCAGCAATGGATTTAACCTGCAGATCCACAGAAATTAAGTGGAGAATAACGTTGAGCGCAGCAGTGGGACCCGCAGTGCACCCGCGATGCCCACACATGCAGTTCTCTGCACTCTCTTTAATTTAGTGGTGTTGTAGCCCTTCTGAAGAGCTACCCACCAAACTAGGCAACCGTATGTCAAAACCGTATATCCCAACGGTAAATTTCAACAGAAATTTTGCAACGCTCTTTCCATCTAAGGAGGAATGGAATAAGGGATTCGCACTAAACAATTTCGACACTACAGATGGCAGTAAAATGGATTGCGGTGTTGGAGCTGGTAAATATTCTCATAGACTTGGGAAGCTTGTAGGCTACTAATCGCAGATGTCTCTCTTAAGGGCAATATCGCTATTCTTTCGGATAGGCAAGCTGCAATCCAGGCACTGGATTCGGCGACAACTACCTCTAAAGTGGTGGAGCAAAGACGAAATAGCCTTACCACCTTGAGTGAAAACCATAAAGTTACCTTAATCTGGGTCCCGGGACACCGGAACATTGAAGGTAACGAAAAAGCAAATGAACTGGCGAGAGGGGGATCTGCCATGAATAACGCTCTTGCAGAATCGGTATTCACACCTATAGGTACAGTCAAGAATGCAATTTCCCTTAATTATTTTCGTATGGCAGATTGTAGATGGAGAGACCAGACGAAATACAAAATCAGCAGGACATTAGGGTCACCTGCTACTTCAAACAATCGTCGACACTGATAAAAATGAAACGACGGGATGCCTGGAGACTAACGGCAGTCATAACTAGCTTTTGGTCTATCGGAGAACAAGCCCCCCAAATGGGCATCTCTCACAACTCATACTGTCATAGTTGTAAGCAACCGGGGAAAAAGTAAACAATCTGCCCCTTCCTCTGCGAACGCCTTGCCCCATGGAAGAACAGAATGTTAAACCTGGGCAAACCGCTGTTCGAGAGTCTCGAGCAACTGTCTGGCTTGGACGTCAACAGCCTAATAAGGTTCCTAAATCGCACAGACTGGATATAGTCTTGCTGTAAATAACTGTTAAATAAGTTGGTAACGAGGATGTGGCAACAAAATGGTGCGAAAGCGCTAGTTGGATTCTGGATGAATCACCACTCTAATAAACCAACCAACCAATAATTTTTATTCGCTTGAAATTATACAGAATGGCTTCGGAGCTTCTTGCCATTTGCTATATTTACGGCAGGAAAATATTTAGATATTAACAACCCAGCCGGGTTGAAGACTCAGGGTTTCTTTTCAGAGCACTTGATAATAAATTGTTTGTTTACAAGCAACAGCAGGCAAATATTAAGCAAATAATATAACAAATATCAAAAAATGTAAGGAGAATCTGTTTTTTCTTGTAACAGTGAGCTTCAACGAGTTACTACCCAAATATAGGTTAGGTTAGGTTGGTATGGTTGCCCAGGGAGTGAGCACACTTGGACGAAGAAAGATTCGTCCTTTGTGAGACCATTGTGAAGGAGGTGAGGTGAAAGGGAAAGGCCGATGGGATGCAGGGAGAGGGCGGAGAGAGGTGGTGATGGGATGGTTAGGAGCGTGCGGATTACGAACGATGACTATGTTTGCGTCAACCGCTTTGTGCTGCTGATGCAATTTATCAGATTTTTAATGTCAGCGCCAGCTATATCAGCAGGCGTGGCAAAGAAGTAAGAGCCAAGGTGCCTGGATCTTAGCCCCGCCAGAGCAGGGCAGCTAAGGAGAAGGTGCTGAGATGATTCCACCTCATCCTCCATACATCCAGCGCAAAAAGGACTCGAGGTGATTCCAAGTCTCACAGCATGCATTCCTCGCGCATTGTGTCCTGTGAGAGAACCCACTAGATTGGTGAGCTGATATTTTGTCAGCCTCAGATACACAAATATAACAAACAAAAAAAAAATTCTCTACAAAACTAATTTAACACAAAATACCTCTCAGCTAAAAATTGTCCCATCGCAATTATGTTTAACCGATCAAATTTTCCGACAGGAGTAGATCAGCTCTTCCCCACCCATCAAACCGTCACCCGCTGTCCGCTGCGATTCTGTTTCGGGCATCATACAGCATTCAATGGTAACTGGAGCATATCCTTACCGATAATAGTGAAAATTCTTCCATTCGACCTCTACGTTACACCGCTGGAGCAATAAATTAATTAGAAAAGTGTTTCATTAGTGCGCTTTCATGCATCAAATTCTCACCAGGCTTATGAAATGCATTGCTGATTTGATATGTGTCTACAATAGTATGAACTCCTCTCTGAGTGCGGTAAATAAATGCGTAACTGTGGTGTAATCAACTCAAAGACTGCTATCATCCTCTCTCCATCTTTCCCCTTCCCTATCACAAGACACGGCGTAGCAGAAACCCGTAAGAGAGGATGAATTTGCTGACGTAATAATTGAATATTTGTATATTATTTTCTCGTATTTTTTATTATTATTATTCATGGGAAAATTTCCTCTAAAACGCCATTCTCTTTCTTGTTTAATAAATTTTTACATCATAGCGAAAAGTACTCTCGAAGATATCTTATAATATATCATTCATACCTCGGGTGGAACGTCTCTTACCGCCATTAGGTTCTCACACACACACTCGCAAAATTTATTCGTGGGTTGTTTGTGTAGTTTCCTCTTATACTTGCATATTCACTTTTCTCTCAAGCAACTACACCAATGTAACGCCACACCTCTCTGATGACTGCAATTTTGTAAACAAGAATGAGTCTACAGAACATATGCACCCATCTCGGAGTCAATGAATAAACTCACAACTAGAGGGAATCAACGTAAATACTGCGTTCTATTTCCCTCTCTCTTTTGCATTCAAAAATGCAATTTTTTTATGGTTCAATTTCTTAATTTAATAGTTCAAATACCTTTAAATTTTTTGCCTGTTTCTCTATCTCTGTCTCTTTCTCCTTTCCATCTTGACCTCCATTCTCACAAATTTCATGAGTGTTACTAATTTTATTTTTGAAAGGTAATCAATTCAAACGCCATTCCCTCTCTCTCTCATCATTTTCAGCTCTACCCCTTTCTCTATCTCTTTCTCACTCTATTTCTCTCACTTTTTATTTCCCTCATCCTTTATCTCTCTCCATCTCTCTCCTTCCTTATCTCTCTACCTTAGCGTCCCCTCTCCGAAAAGTTCATCAAACTCCATAGTAGATGTAAATTTCTTTTTCTCCCCCTCTCCACGCCTTCCCCTTTCTCCATAAGCTATTTTGGGTAATTCCTCATTTTTCAAATTTAAATCCTACTAAAGGTACAGTGTATTTTGGGAAAATGTATGACTTTTATTATTCTAACTGTTACTATCCACTGGACTAGCTTGTCAGCTTACTAGCCATGGCATGATGGAAAGTGCTTCTGAATGTAGTTCACTCAGTATCTAGATTTTGAGTTGTTTATAATCTGCTTGTTGGCATTGCCAAGATTTGCTAATAAATTTTCAACAAAATATCACTCTAATGTTAACCAACAGAAATGTATGTTGCTCACTTCCGACAAATAGATTTGAGCAAAGTATGGAAGTGTACGAGACACTTAGATACAGGGTGTGCCACCTCAATTTGGTCAGTGGAATAATTGAATAATTTCAATTTCAACCATCGGAATAATTCATCAAAATAATGTTCTTTTTTCGAGAAAATTGTCAGTCAGTTTATCGAGAAGAGGTCTACTAAAGATCTTCAACAATATGTTGCCTACCATGCCCGCTTTATTCCAATAAGAATGTAAGGAAAAATCCAAATATCTTGTATTGCCGCCGTGCTCAGCAGGTACACCTCAGTGGAAACACTCTAAGAAATATTCTGAAGCAAAGTCATCAGATATTCCGCCAATGCGAAGTGCAATTAACCCTAATATTATTGACAATAGACAAGCCGCATAGCTTGATCGATAGATCTCGATGGATATTATCATATCTCGTTTACCGTAAATGTGTGAAAAGCTTATGGAAAACTGCTGGTGCACACTAGATGTTGTGACACACTACACCGTAATACAACATGGACCCTTTGCGAGGGAAGCTCTCGAGACGTGTGAAACAAAAGCAAAGCAATAGCCACTGGCCACCAAGGCCTCCGAATTAGATACCACCACATTTTTTTACTTAAGGAACAAAGTTTAACCTAATAAGCTGTAGATCAAAAGCATAAGGGATGGAAAGCGCCTAAAAAAAAGAACTCGGCGTTCACTTAATCAATATTCTTCTTAGAAACTTGTTGAGGGAATATAAATAGTAACAGCGTAGGTCCTTAGTTTATATGGTTGCCATCCAGATTGAGAGACTTTATTCTGATAATTAAATTCGCCGCCTTACAATGGAAAAAAGGAAGCAGGAAGGAAGGAAAAAGATCGAACTGTTGCCATTGTGTTGCGTATCAAAACAGCCATCTGCAGAATAATTTAGAGAATTTAAGCAAATATGTAAAGTGCGCTGGCCTTATGATTGACAATGACTAAACCAAAATAATGAGCAGCGACTACGGATCAGTAGAAAGGTAATTTTTGTCATTAGACAACTGCAAGATTGAATGAGTCGATCGGTTTTTTTTTACCTGGTTAGTATTGTTACAAATAAAGTGGTGCCAGCGAAGACATGGCTACCCGAATTGTTCAGGCCAAAGCCACGTTTAGTGAGCTGTGCAGTATACGGCGGTCAGGTCAAATCAGACAAAAAACCAAGCTACGAATATTCAACTCTAACGTCAAGTCAGTGTTATGCTATGGTACGAAACCTGAAAATGTTCAAAATTTATTGATCTATTGGGGGCCCGCTCACACATCAAACGAAGAGTTCTATCATCAAGCCAATCAAGTACATGCAGGCAATGAAACCAAAAAGCGGAAATGGCAATGGCAAATTGTTCAAAAGTTGAACAAATATATTGCAAAAACTTTACCTTTCAGGCGGAGGTTTCCGCCTTAGAGAGTGCCAAAGAATATCTTCGCAGAGGTATTGCCAAATATCAATATTCCCTCTGGCAGTCAGGAAGTTCTAAAATCGCTAGATAGCTTCTTATTCCAATGAAGGTTGGCCGGGGAATGTTTTAAAATTGTCGATGCACTAGCATGAAGAAAATTTATTACTCTGATGTGGGTGAACCGGTACATAAGGGGCACGGAGGGAATTAAATTGCGGACACTTTAGCGGAAAAATGTGTAAACACTCAACTCATAGGTTCTACCTCTTTCTGCGAGGTAACCAACAGTTTAAAAATTGCTTTTTTACTTGAGCGGGAGCAACGAGGCTTAAACGAGTTTTGAAGAGCTCAAACGGGCATACGGCAATCAAAAAGACTCATTGATCCGGAACGTGTAAAGGTAAAGGCAATCCTAAGCCCCAGCGAAAAGTACATGTAACTGGACAATGAACTAGTAACAAATAGGTGAAATGGTTGAAGTGCCAATGCCTTCAAATAGCACTAAAGCGCCGTTTTGATAAATAATAATAATAACAGGACATTGTCAACATAATTACCACATGAAAAAAGTTTCTGTGATAGAAAATAATTCTGTAGACTCTGTAGAGAAGCACAAGGAACAACAAAACATGTTCTATAGGACTGCCCAACAGTGCTAAGAGGCAGACTAAATTACCTCCGTACCGGGGTTATAGATCCAAACCTCCTGGTAGAAATTAAGCCTACCGCAGTTTTTTTCTTCTTCTTCTTAATTGGCGCGATAGCCGCTTACGCGATTTTGGGCGAGTTTAACAAAGCGCGCCAGTCGTTTCTTTCTGGTGCTAAACAGCGCCAGTTGGACACACCAAGTGAAGCCAAGTCCTTCTCCACCTGATCTTTCCAACGCAAAGGAAGCCTTCCTCTTCCTCTACTACCACCAGCTGGTACCGCATCGAATACTTTCAAAGCCGGAGCGTTTGTATCCATTCGGACGACATGACCCAGCCAACGTTTCTTTATTCGCTGCGCTATGTCTATGTCGTCGTAAGGCTCATTCAGCTCATCGCTCCATCGCCTGCGATATTCGCCCTTGCCAACGTGCAAAGCTCCAAAAAACTTACGCAGAATTTTTCTCTCGAACACTCCAAGCGTCGTTTCATCGGATATTGTCATCGTCCACGCTTCTGCGCCATACGTTAGGGCGGACCGCAGTTTTACGATATATTATTAGCCTAGGCTACATGGCTGCACGATACATCTTTTTAGGTCGCAGTGCACAAATAGCCATTTATAATAATATTAATAACACATAAATAACAAAATGAGAAAGGGCGCAATGTGTTTTAAATAAATAATTCCCTTCTTTCTTGGCATAGTGCCACGACCTTTAATGAATTCGCCTTCAACTTCGTTTAACGATTTGGTGCCTAAATCGCCACCATACGAAAAGGTTTCGTTTTGGTTAATAAATGTAGAAGTTGTCAATTACTCGACGCTGTTGTAAATGTTGAACAAAAATGGCGAATACGCTGAAAATCATTGCCTTTTTTTATTGTTAAAAAACAGTCTTAACAATGGTGGCAAAATTCATATGCCATTAAAGACATTTGATACAATAATTTTTTTAATTTTCGTAAAAAAGCGTAATTTCTCTTCTATTTGTTTTACATTTTTACTATTTTGCAACAAAATTAAAAAAAAATTTTTAAATAAAGTAAATTTTTATTCCTTTGCTTTTTAATATCAAATTAAGATATCTGCACATTAGGCCGGGTTGATTTGTGGGGAGGCAAAAAAATCTCCCATTGGTCTGTGAAAATCATATTCTGGGGATCAAAATAAGAAACTTTGCGGAAGGAACCATACCTCTAAAACGTATCACTATTTTTGGCCTTTACATGAGAAAAGAAACTAAAAAGTTCCACCCAAATTGGGGGACATCAGAATTCGTTTTAGAGGTATGGTTCCTTTGGCAAAGTTTCTTATTTTGATCCCTAGAATATGATTTTCACAGAGCAATGAGCGATTTTTAAATCGACCCGCCCTACTGCACATAGAACTTAATTTAAAAAAAATATACTTTTTTTGACTTACTTTGACTTGAACCTAGAATAGTTAATAAAAAACTGCCAATTTTCTAAATCTATTGAGCATTTTACTAACCAGATGAGTTTTTCGCACCCTGTATGCACTGTTACATTTATTATACATGGCCATAAGCTGGAGCTTTTGCGACCTGTAAAGCTCATTTGGAGAATAAGCAGACCAATGCTTTGATTTCGATATACATATGCACATATATACATATCTACATATGCGAGTAAGTGCATAAGTAAGTAAATTAGTGGCACTGAGCTATAGTACCCGGTATGACAGTCAATGGCAGTTGATGAAAGAGGATATGCGCTGGTAAAACATAAAGGATTACCGCTTTGCTGACTGTTGCTGACGTGATAATTTACTTGACAAATCTCTGCTAATACATATGCACGTATTTATGGGTGTACATATGTGTGTAGATACAAACATTTGCATTGCTCATATTACTCAAAAGCAATTTGAAATGTAGGTGGAAGAGAATTTTTTTTCTTTGATTGTGTGTTTTTGCTTTCTATTTTTTCTTGTTGTACCAATTTTTGCTTTATTTGTTGACTAACTGCAATGTCGGCAAAGGTACTGCCGTTTGATAAATTTTCGGGCTTTTACTACAACAAGATTTCAAGCAGTGCCTCGTCTCGTTGCCTTGGTAGCTGAATTTAATTTTATGCGAGCTTTAGTGTGGCACTCACCCTCATACAAATACGCACATACAAACAGTCTCATACAAACTTTGTGCTAACACACACATAAATAAGACACAGCGCAGAATGTCTGTGCAACGTTTGGAACGCATAAATTTGCCAACCGCAATCTACACGACTGAATTGACAACAGCGCTGCAGCTGTGGCAAGCGAGCACTGGGTTACGCCAAATACACTTTTGCACATTGTAAGTATTATATAGCAGTTGAATATGTATACAGCGTATGTATGTACCTGGTATACATCACGCTGACTTGCCGACGGAGAAGGCGTTCATAAATAGAGGGTATGCGGACAGCAGCAGAGGCATGCCAGCTGCGGATTTTCGGGCTAAATTTATTAGATGCACGAAAATATTCCCTTTGGTATGTTTAGTGCAAACCTAAGGACGTTCATAAATGTGGTATGCAGGTATTAATGTTGCAGTCCTGTTAATTTATGAAATTCTTGTCATACTAGCATACAGTTTAAACCAAAATATGATATGGGTTGTGGCATGCCGGTTGCGTCAGCCGATTAAAGTTAATGAACATTTTTCACTGATGCCAACTGAATGGTGGCAGGCTGCACTTCCTTGCCGGTCTTGCTCTGTCTTATAGATAACAAGCGGTACGTTGTGTTTTTTTACCAGTATTTACGCTTTTCACCTGAGGAGAGAAGGAATACTTTTAATTATTCTTCTCCATTTACAACGGTAATATATTACTGCAATTCACACGCAAATCTCGTGTATTGCGGCATATTCAATATTATTTATCATACATATGTACGTGCGTACATACATACATACACCTATGTCCAAAATAACAGCAGTACGACGTTCTGCAATGGTTTGGCAATTTATTTATTTTTGTTTTATTTTTTATAAAAATTTTGTTCATGCTGCAACCAAAACTATATATAATTATTCAAAGCTTAAAATTTTATAAAAAATTTAGAAAAATTAAAAAAAAATCTCGAAAATTTCAAATCCTTTATTCAGGATTTATTTCTAGCAGAATTCTGTGTAAAAACATATTTTATATATTACTAAAACAAAAAGAATATAACACAAAGTTTCAAATCTTACAAAAAATTAAAAAAAAAAAAATCATTAAAATTTCACACCTTCTAATCGGAGTTTCTAAAAATTATTCTGGATATGCAGTTTTTAACCCACTAAATTTTGGTAAAATATTGTGTAAGTTTAAAGTAGCTCAAAAATCGTGTTAATTTTTGAAAATTTTATTTTTGCCTTCGGTTTCACGCAAGAATGATAGAAAGAAGATTGCGCCCATCAGAGAGTGCGTGACGTCACGTTTTTCCAAGTTGTGCAGTATTGCCTACCATTTGCTCTTCGCAATAAATTTAATGCTTTTTTATACCGAAACAGCGAAAATTTTGAAGTTTCGTGTTTGCTTCTTTTTTTTAATTTAAAGCTATCGAAACTTTAAGTTAATATAAAAAAAAATGTATTATTATCCAAAAAAAGGTTAAAAAAGGCCACTCTGAGAAGGTTTTAGTGCTATGAAAATTAGTTGGTTCTTATAAAATTTGATATTTTGAAAGTGTGAATTTAATTTTTTGCTCCTTTTAAGGTTATGCAAAAATATTAAATGCCCCTCTCTCAACTCTTCTTAAGATTGAAAACCTTTTTACACAATTTAAAAGGCGTTTGAATTTAGTGAATGCGGATTAAAACCATAGAGGTGTAATCGTTTCTTCCGGCCATCAATCCTTAGTGGGACATAGGGCATCAAGAGGAGTATTCATTGTAAAAATAAGCCACAAAATACCAGAAAATACTAAAGAAACCATACTGACATTTTTACAAAAAGAGTACCTTATCTAGTTACATAACCTCAAATATAGCAAAAAAGTCGTTCCCTTAACAAAAGAGTCTCGCTTAACGAAAAAACTCATGAATTAAATTGTAAATAAGCAAAACACATTTATTTAAAAAAACGCACATTCTGAAGACAATTTGTCACGCATACAAAGTTCTTTAAGTGATTCAATACAAATTGTTGTTTTATTTCCTTTAAATGGGCATTTTAGTGCGTTTTTATATCCAAAGCTAGGCAACACTGCAGTAGCGAGAGAGAGATTTGACTGCCGAAAGCAGTAGAACACCAACAACACCTGCAATCGCGGGCGATGCCACCAGATGTTAAAAAAAAGTAAAGCTTAATAAAACTGAGTGAATTATTTAAATAATTATTAAAAAATGTATATTTTACAAAATTATAAACATTATATTTTAATTAGAACAGGCTAGGCAGCCAAAAGCTTAATAGGCTACACAACTGCTGGCCTAGAACTTTTCTAGAAACTCTGATTACAAGATTTGAAATTTGTATGAACATTTTTTTAATTTTGTATAAAATTTGAAACTTTCAATTATATGTTTGTTTTTGTATAAACTATATTTCTACTCCGAATTCTGCTAGTGGTTTTCAAGTAGAACTCTTTGCGATTCTGCAGGCATTCAAAATGCTTAGGGAACGCGGAAGCGAGGGAGATATTAACATTTTTTCTGATAGTCAAGCCGCGATCAAAGCTCTGACGACGCCATGGTGCAGAACGAAATTAGTAAACTCCTGTAAGGAGAAGATCAAATCTCTTGGGTGTGCAGGTAACATTTCTCTGATCTGGATTCCAGGACATAAAAACATAGCGGGAAATGAAATTGCTGATGAGCTTCCCAGGAAGGGGACTGAATTGGCCTCAGAGACCTCCTACCCGGTCATCGGCATCCTCCTGAAGTTGTTAAAGGGGAACTGCACGAATTGTTTTTCAAGAAAGTGCAGAAAAGATGGAGCTCCATTCCTTCATGTGCAATTTCGAAAACCCTTTGGCCCCAGTACAATATACGAAGGACTCAGAGGGTCTTTTGGACTGCTCGCCATTCAATTTTCAAACTCGTGGCTGTGTTTACCGGTTACTGAATGATCGGCACACACGCGGAAAAGCTAGGTTACCATTTAACCCCCATTGCAGAAGCTGTGGGGACCTTTCAGAGAAGGAGCACTTCTCTGTAAATGTCCGGGTTTGGCAGCTAGACGACTAAGGTCACTTTTTTCGACAGCCTGCGTCAATCTAAATCCCATCAATCTTCTTCATTATATCAACAGCTCTGGTTGCCTGTAGATATCTGCCCGCTGGAGGTCTCATGATAATAAAAGGTGGTTAAGTTTCAAGGGCCAGTATGGATTTCAAATAAAATACAATTTTTTTAGAAGAATATTGTAATTTCTCTTTATTATGATAATATTGGTATATTTCAATTACGTATGAAACAAAATAACGGCCAAATGGCTGCCGCGGCGTCGGCAGCACACCTCCATCCGATGGTCCAAATTTTCGATGACGCTCGGACATAATTGAGGTTCTATGCCGTTAATGTGCTGAATTATCTCATCCTTTAACTCTTGAATTGTTACTGGCTTATGGACGTACGTTCAAATAGCCCCAAAGAACGAAGTCCAACGGTGTCGTTGACGTTTAGGTTTGGTTCACATTCAACATCGGACCTTGAAATTGAACCAACTGCGCTTCAGTACTGATTAAAAGTTTTGAAATTGTCATGAACATTTTTCAATTTTTTTTTTACATTTTGTATATAATTATAAACTTTGAATGGAATCCTTTTTCGTTGTAGTGTAATTATATTTTTATACAAAATTTTTTAGAATTGTTAATAACAAGGTTTTGGAATTTTTAAGAAAATTTTTAAAAATCCTTTCAAAATTTTTATAGAATTTATTTGTTTTAAAAATTTCATTTATTTATTTTAAAATATTAAAAAAAAATAATAATCGAAGCTTTCCAATATGTCTAGCTGCTATTATTTTGAACACAGGTGTACATACACACGCCTCCATACATGCGCCTGCTTGCCCAATACTTCTTTATATTTCATTGCATTTTAAGCGCTCATCCTTCTTGAAAGACAAACTGCAGCACAATTTTCACAATTTACTTTTGCGTTCTTCCATTACCTCCTGCAATTATTTTATTGTAGGCCTTTATAGCCCTGGATAATCAGGCAATCATCTGCTGTGGCTTGCTTACTGCACGCGCACACTCCATTGCATTCTCCTTTTCTACTTACTTATCTGCAAGAGTGAATGGTTTTCGTGTATTGCAAGCATTCAAGGCATTTGACTTGCCCACACACAAAAATCACCCCACACACACATATACATATATAAATGAGTATGTACAATTTTATAGTCTACTTTCGTGCGCGCTTAATCTTGCTTTTAATGAGATTTTCACTTATTTTAAGCAGTTGGCAAAAACCACGATTCTGCACCGCTTCTCGTAGGCATGCACGCTCATTTCTTATAATTGCATTCATGAATCAATCAATCACAGTGCAGCAAGGAGCGCGATTAAAATGATACGAAAGAAAAACGTTTATTTTCAAAAGTAATGAATGCCTGATTAAGAAGAGTACATAAGTGTATGTATATGTGCTTATCGTAAATCTTTTGGTGAATGATGCGCGCAGAAATGAAGGCTGGTCGGAAATTGAAGCTCAATAGCTGGGCAGGGAAGTTTGAGAACAACAACATTACCACGATTAATGGCAAAGAGAAATGTATCAAATTAGTCTGAGCTATGAGTTTTCAAACTTAACCGATAGAATTTAAATAATTCATAAGCCAATGGTATACGAATAAGAGGTCAAGAAAAAGAGGTCAAGCAAAAAATTTCCTGAAATACTAATTCAGCTAAGTGTGAGAAGCAGCCGATAATTTTGCGAGCTGGAAAGCTAGAACTTCATATCAAGCGTGCAGGTGATGTGGGCCCAGTGCCTTATTCAGCTTTAAGATTTGCCAACTGAATGAAGTGTTGAAGACCATAGCGGCTGGAACGTTTGGTTTAATTTTCAGGTGCTTAGTGATTTCTGATTTTCTAGTTGCTGATAACACCAAATAATTCCTGTACTAATAAGTATAAATAGCACTACCATTTTTATTTGGCAGAGTTATTCAAGGAACAAGCAAAAACACTATGCTATGTCCGACCGACTCTAGCAAATCCTCCTGTCATTAAGCAGAAGGGGCTGTAGACAGCTGGTTGGACTAATGACGGGCCACTTTTGTATGGGCGGAGCAGAGAGAAAAGGCAGGCAACTCAGACAATGCACTCTACGAAGCATGTGGAGAGGTGGATGATGCAGCGGAGCTCTTTCTGTGCATCTGCCTGGCCTTCGCTCGAATCAGGCTTGCGGTCTTTGACACTGATGTGTAAAGAAGCGACCAACTTAGTTCCTTGGCACCACAAGATTTACTCAGATTTCTTCGGAGGTCGGTTCGATTTAAAGAAAATAAAAAGGGAACCCGAGTGCAGTACAATGGACTTAATGTTGTGTGACTGCTGTACTTGCTAGTCTGTCCGGACAAAAAATAATAAAAAAATGCTAACGAAAGCTGGAAATTTTCGCACAATAATACCCCACATAATACCCTCTGATCAGAAAGTACCGGAAATGTTTAAATAAAACAAAAATGGAGGCAAATTCATTTTATCTCATTTGCCAACGTTTAACCCAGTCCTCCACACACCACTGGTAAGTCGACGAGGGGATGGCCTTCAGCTCCTCCGTCGCATTCTCTTTGATCTCCTGGCTGTAACGCGTCTCACACCCAAAACATCAACCGCAATGTGTTACGCCGTGATGTGACGATTTTCAAGCACGATTTCTTTCATTTACATCACATTTTCATCGGTGTTTGACGTCGATGGGCGTCCGGAACGAGGAAAATCTTCCACCACTGTACGACCACTTTTCTTTATACCGCTCGTATGCTCTTGTTCTTGATAGAGCAAATTCGCCAAATGCTTTTTGCAACATTTTCAATGCATCGGAACACGAAATTTCGTTCGAAATACAAAATTTCAAACCACCTCTTTGTTCAACAAAATTATCCATGGTAAAATGCGACAAATTGAGAAAAGTTGACTGATGTAAATAAACGCCAGGCAGACACTAAGGATCCGATGGCGCTAAAAGTGACAGATTTGTGTCTTACAGTCCTACCAACATAAAAAAAAAATATGGATCGGTTCCCACGTGCGCGGTTCGTTTAAATTAAACATTCGCGGTACTTTTTGATCATAGGGTACATCAGGAATGATTTATTGCTATTTTTTTTAATTAAAACTAAACTTACAATAACAAATTTGGCGATTTTTCGGTTTTTGACTACCAAGTGTTACGAAAAATTTAAAAATCGAAGGATTTAATTAAATTATTATAAATTTTTTTATTTTTTTTATTTTATTTTTTTCATTATTTGTACTATTGAAGTAAATTAGAGAAATAGGAGTATAAAAAAGCTCTTGAGGAAATTATATTCAGAGAATTGTTTAAAATTCATTAACGTTTTAGGTTTTTAAATGTACAAGACATGCGAATTTTTGAAAACTATTGCATTGAGCCTTCTTGACATCTCCAGTCCCGGTGTGAAATGCCGACATTGTCTTTAGTTGCCCCGGTCAGATAATATGCAAAAGCCAAAATATTTTTTTTTTGTTTTTGTTAGCTCCATTATACATCACTCATGCCTCACGAAACACCATTCATCAATATTACCATATTTTGATCGATACAATACTCCTCTGTCAAAAGCCATCAATTGCAATTTACTATCAATCATTTATTCATTACTTTCTCATCATAATTGATAGAGAATTCATTGCTCTAAATTTCCTTACATTTCATTTGCCACAAACAAGAATCGTTATCCAAAGCAGAGAATTCAATCATGCAGGTTTCATTGCTCATTATTCACTCATTATTCATTACCCACATCAGAGAATAAATACCAGCCGTTCCACTCTGCTTAGTCATCCACTCTCGCTCGGTAGTCTATTCACTATCATTATTGTAGCAAAATTCACTTTATTAACTCTAAATTCAATGCAACATGAAATAAATATCTGCATAAATGGCCTTTCATTCACACTTAAAATATTAATTAAATTTTCCTGTACTCACCTTCAGTACAAATATTTCGCCTGTGGTACGATTTATATCGAATTTGCTATTGGCAGGATTATCTGGATCAATGCCTTGACCTGTCAAAAAGTAAACAATATTCTGCGGACGATCCTTATCGCCATCGGTGGCGGTCACCTGTTATGCAATCCGAATCAAAGGCAGTTCACGGCGGTGAGAAAAATATAAAAAAAAATGATTTTTTATTAATATAGGAATTCTTATGAAGATAATTTAATAAATGTATTTTATTATATTAAAGGGCAAAGTCCATCAATCATTTATGAAGCTCAATTGTATATGAAACAAAATTATATTTATGTTGACACATATGTAACAAAGCTACTTGCATGCAGTGAACATATTAATTAATACTTGTTGTGCTTCTGACATTATTATTGTATATTCATTACAACCACTATAAAAAGAACCACATTTAATTTAATTTATTTTAGTAAGCAGAGAACATGCACATTTATATATTTATTTTTCTAGAGTCTACTAAAATCGTGGTATTGATTTATTTACACAAGAAATGCATACCAATGTAAGTGATTATGAAAGTTTAATAAATTTCTGAATATAATATTTTGCTAAATAATTAAATTAATTAAAAGAGTTGTAGCTAGTTAAGGTTACTGTTAATATTTCAGTACTGAGCAATTAGGAGTTGCAGAGAAATGAAAAAATTAAATTTTAAATTTACAATCTAAATCTCTCTTTGTGAGTAGCAGCATAATACCCATGAGCTGCATTCCTCATGTTAACAGAAAACTTACTGTTTACTGTTATATTGATTTGTAAAAATAATTTGTTGAACCAGAGCAATGATCAGCCAATCAATGCATTCAAATATTTCTTTCTCGCTTGCTCTTTGTGTCATACACTACTTTCAATGATCTTCGCCTCTCTGAATCAAATATATGTAGGTGAATGAAAGAGCGCTAAGAGAGCCAATCAATGCCTATCACTCGGCTCTACAACAGTGATGGATAAACTCATGCAATCACGTTTTGTGCATGTGACGAAAACACCGAAGTAATAGTCAAATGGCTAAATAAATAGTTACATATGTATGTTACATGTAAACAAAATTACAAAAAAATAAAAAATGTTGCTTCTTATCTTTAATTAAACATTTTTGAGACATAAAAAATGTAAAACGATCGCAATTGCAGGATACCGATCACGCACAGCATTCAGTGAAAGTTAAGGCGTAGTACGACAGTACGAGTGCAAAAATGTGGCGCTCATCAAATCGTTAATCGGCTCTCAGCGAATTGGAAGGAATCAGCGGATTGGTTGACTTACAAAGGTAGGCGAAAGCTGATTTTATAATTCGTCATGTGCGAAATAATCAATCCAGCCAATGTTACTTCGTTGAAGTCTAAACAACGACTGATTGGAAGACTGTAAGAATGCGTGTGAAATTAAAGGGCATTATGCATGCTGTCAAGTCCCCTATGACATAGCATTCAAAGTTACTCTCACAATTTTGCTTCGGATGACCAAACCTGGTAACCTATCATTCTTTTATTTATAATAATAGGAAATTCTGCAATTCGCGCATTTTTTTATAACTTTTGTCACATCAGCGATTAATTCATGTATAGGCATTTAAAAAAGTGAACAAAACGTATTACTGCTAAAATTTGTCTATCCTATTTGTGTTGTACGTCTTGATGTGGTTCCACAAATGGAGGCTCCTGCAGTTTCAAGCCGACTCCGAACGGCAGATATTTTTATGAGGCACTTTTTCATGTCAGATATACACTCGGAGGTTTGCCTGCCGAGGGGCGACCGCTATTAGAAAAATGTTTTAAAATGGTAACCTCAATTTTGACGTGGCAGCTATTAATTGTTTTGTTGGGTTTGCTGTCAGCAGAAAGTACATGGAGTTTAAAAAGTCATTTGCTGGAATAATTTTCTTATTCTATTTAGAGGATATGAAAGCATGAAACGCTCTTGATGCGAGCCTTCAGATAAGCCCTGATTTCCACTCTTCCAGGTAAGAGAGTAGCCAAAGATTAGCATATCATAGTACCGCCACTCAGTTCTCAATAGATGTGGTAGAATTAGCTGTTGAGCTGACATAATTGCAGAGTTTTATTATTATTTCTGTTACAAACAACTTCGTTCTTTCTCTTTTTTTATTATTTTCAGGCTTTACATTAGCTTAACTTACCATTTAATTTTAGTTAACAAAATATGAATATTTCAATACTCTCGTCTTAGTGATATTAAAAACTAAATCTACAATTACGCCATGTCAAAGTTAATCTGATTTTTTCAGTACAATTTGCACAATCCTTTCTTCTTAATCTTACGGTAATACAACATACTTTTACTCATAAATATCTACATTTGTTCCTTCTAAGGCAGGATTATATTGATTCAACTAAACCATCAGCACGGGACTACATTTCCTCAAACTTTAGATATCTAACTTTCATTGCAATAGCCCTGACTCCACTGCCCCCTGTAATTATTTACGTTGTTGTCTATTTTCATTAAAATATTTCTGTAGTCAACTCAACAGTTCGAGTGACCAGGATTTGAGAATTTTCCGTTGTGCCGGAGGTGTAAAGGTGCTTTAATCAAGCTTAAATTTTCTCAAAGAAAAAATTCTAGGGAACTCGATTAAAGAACCAACCGATAAGCCCGTAACAATTCAAGAGGCAAAGAATGAGATAATTCGGCACATTAACGTCATAGAACCTCAATTATGCCTCAGCGTCATCGAAAATTTAGACCATCGGATGGAGGTGTGCCGCCGAGGCGCATTTGGCCGATATTTTGTTCCACACGTAATTGAGCCACACAAATGACAATAATTTCCTAAAAAAATTGTATTCAAAATCAACACCGGCCCGTGAAACTTAACCACCCTTTATATCATATATGAGGTGTATATTACAGGTGATCTCAGGTATATATTATGGTTGATCGCAATATCGGTATCAATTGTAATTTTGACTATAGCAGATATTTCACGTTCAAAATAAAAACTTATTTGGAAGATGAGTAATTGTTTTGCTCAAACTTTGGATTTTGATTCGTGGGACTAGAAAGCTAGTGGGCAACTCTCATAGGAACATTGATAAGAATTTTGCACAAGAATCTCTACTTATTATCTTTGAAGGTATAGTTGACTCAGAAGTTTAAGACAAACGATTAGCCGCTTCGTTATCGCTTGTTAGTCTGGACCTTTCAACAGCACCAATTCGATCCCGATTTTTTCTAAATATAACAACGAAGAAAAGCCCAATATGGGGATCGGAAAGTCTAATTGTGATTGTGGGGAAACCAATACTTCGAGTAACTACCTTTGGAGTGGAATATATTTGAGGTGTTTATTAAAGAAATGAATTTGGAATATTTTTGATTTCCACACGAACTCGCGCTTTGTCATATACCCTATAATCCACAGCAGTTCTCTTTTAGACCCCGTTAGATGTTTTTGTGGAAGTGCCGTTAAGCAACTATGTTGTGCGCATTATTCACAAACGATTCAATTCTTTAAAGCGAATGTGATCTAAGTCGTGAGTGAGAGGTAGATAGAAATATACAAAGAGCTTTTGGAATGTTCAGTTAACAGGATGAGCCACTGGCAATCATAAAAATAAAATATTACGATTTTCTCTAAATTATTACTTTGCCATAAATAACAAAATTTTGTATTATTTCAAATTACGATATTGATTTTCGCACATTTTATTTCCTAATTAAGAATATATGTACTTATGTTTGGTCTACCCTATGGAAGCTTGTTTAAATCAATGTTGCTAAATATTGGGTATTTATATATTTTTAATTAATAATTATCTGTCTTTCAGCTGTTAATACAATTTATATTTAATTAGATTCATAATTGACCGAATAACTATTTTGCTTTCGCACCAATTTACTTCAATTACCTAGTAATTTATCGAATTACGCTTTACCTATTTTATATTTGCACTAGTACATGTATACATGAACTATTTTACAGCTCTGATTATGTATTGTAGTAAAAATTATTGTGGTCTGAAAAAAATCGTACCACTTCTATACTAGCTACTTGCTGACCACCTTTTAACTGGTCCAAAAGGGAGGCAACATGAGATAGTCGGAAGTTACTGGCATTACGAGGGAATGGTAAACCTGCATCGAAATTTGTATTAAAATAATTTGTATGCTTTTATTCTCGAAAAGCTTTGTTAAAACGCAATTAAGTTCACCACAACGGGGTGAGTAGTTCTTTGAAGTGGAAGAACTGAGAAGAAGGAATTAAAATAGGCAAAAATTCTAGGAAAAAATGGAAATCAAGATGAGCTTAGGGTAAGCAAGGAAAATAGCAGAAAAGAGAATAGAAAGAATAAAGTGGTTTTTAAACAAAAAATTCTAAACAAAAGTCTAGAATTACGTCGGCTCAAAAGCAAAGCCTGCCAAATACATTGAGAGCTTAAGAGCAATAAACCTCACCTTCTATATTCTCTCAACAATGCTATATGACAGCTGTTATACTTCTTCTACTTGTGAAAAAAGGAAAAAGGGGGCCTTTCATGTGGGGTGCGATAAAAGCTAAAAATAAATATATTTGATCGCTTCGTTTGAGCTGCATTTTTCGTTGATTTGCTGTACATATTTGAATATAACTCATGAATTATAGGAATCCCAATATGAAACTTGCAGTTATTACAGAGCATATTCTAAGCAAATATTAAAAAAAAAAATAAAGAAAAATCTGAAGAATTTTTTTCAAAAAATGGCAAGCAAACATTTTTTAACAGAAAATTTTCAAAAGTATATTTTATTCTAAAAATCAAAAATAAAATCAATAAAAATATTAAAATGATATTTCGCTTTAACTATGTATCAAAATTTTCGACACAGAATAAATTTCAAAATTATTAAACTTTTTAAAACATTTTCAATTTACATTTTATTTTACTCAGGATTGCGAATACAAAATTTTTTAAAAGCAGGACAGCAAGACAATGCCCAAATAACTTGTACGAGTATCACTTGATATGAAGCCGTCCAATTGCTAAATCGTCGCTTGGTCAAGCAATTTGTTAATATGAAAATTTTGAATAAAAACACTCTTTTGGGGATAGCAAACGTACCACTGTCAACGCGCAAAGCTCGCAAAAGCCAGATCGGTCGTTTTACTAAAACAGAAGTGCGTGTAAATATATTTTTGTTTTGTTTGAAATTCTTTAAATGAAGCCTAACTTTTTTCTATTTTTGTGAATTTTCATAGCTGCTTTTAGTAATGTGTCTCTGCTCTCAGGTGTGATGATTTCGGCTTTTGTAAAAATATCAGCTGTAATTACAATCTCAACTCTGGTCACAGTGACGTTTGTGACTTTGTAAAAATTGGCAGCCTTATTGTCAGAATTTTACTCTAAATCGAAATTGCAAATCGAAACTGCTTGGAAATGGTATTTTAGGTATTGAAAAAAAAAAATCAATTTAATATACCTTATCAGAGCTTACTTTACTTTACAAATACTTAAAATTGTATAAAAAGGTAAAAAAGCAGAGACCCGTTTGAAGGAAGATGTGAGCCTACGACCTATGTATAAGCATGAAAAGGTCGAGTTTGGAGCTAATTCAAAGGCTTTTAGTACGAGGGTTGGTTGAAAAGTTCCTTTGGGATCAAACCGCCGCACTGATCTGAATATAGAAAATGAATATTAAAAATAGAAGATAAAAAGAATCTTACAAATCCATTTAGGGATATAATAATGGAGTACGAAATAGACTGAATAGACGGAGAAAAGTGCCTCAGAGAACATATAAATTTGTATAGATACGCTTTTTTGGGTTATGAACTTTTAGATAATATCAAAATAACTGTAAATTTGTGTCTTAATTAAAGTATTTTGTTTCAGAATCTAAAATCAGCTTTACCAGTACCGATGAATCAGAAACGCAATTGAAAAGATCACTCGAATTGAATAAGAAATGGATTTTCTAAAAAAATAGTCTTCGCTGAATTATCCTCCCAGCAACCGAATGTATAAAGTATTAACCCGAAATTATACTGGAATTAGTTTTATTTATGTTCTTAAAGTTAATACCTGAAATTTTATAAGTTTTTTTAAAGAATCCGTTTTTTAGTACTTGTTTACAGTGAAGGTTTGAACCACTTTTTGAGTTTTTTATCAGATACTGTACCTGAAAGAGGTCTCATTCAATTACAAAAAAATGAGTTCTGTATACGCTTCGTAATATGCAATAGAATATTTTAAGACGGTGGAATGAATGGAGTGGAATATATATTTTTCATGTTTTAAGTAGTCTAAAACTAGTTACATTAGAAACATATTGGAATAGAATTTTTTTTTTTTGACAAATAAAAATGAAATAAAATATTTTAAACTATTGGAAATTTTGTCATATTTTAACTAGTCTAAAACTCGTTTCGTTAGAACCATATTGGAGTAGAATTTTTTTTTTTGGCAAATAAAAATGAAATGAAATATTTTAATTTATTGGAAGATTTGTCATATTTTAACTAGTCAAAATCTAGTTACTTTGGAAACATATTGGAGTAGTTTTTTTTTTTTTTTGGCAAATGAAAATGAAATAAAATATTTTAATTTATTGGAAGTTTTGTCATATTTTAACTAGTCTAAAACTAGTTACTTTAGAAACATATTGGAGTAGAATTTGTTTTTGCTAATCAAAATGAAATAGAATATTTTAAAAGATTGGTATTTAATCATATTTCAACTAGTCTAAAACTAGTTACTTTAAAAACACATCGGAGTAGAATTTTTTGGTTTGGTTTATGAAAATAAAGTAGAGTATTTTAAAAGATTGGTATTTTTTCATATTCTAACTAGTCTAAAACTAGTTACTTTAGAAACATATTGGAGAAGAATTCGTTTTTAGCTAATCAAAATGAAATAGAATATTTTAAAAGATTGGTATTTTTTCATATTCTAACTAGTCTAAAACTGGTTACTTTAGGAACATATTGGAGTAGACTTTTTTGACTAGTATGAACTGCATGGCCAGACAATTGGAATTCCCTAGGATATCGCCGTGTTAAAAATACCACTTCCTAATATGGGAAAAAATATAGAACATGGACAGGTTGAGCTGAAAAGTCAACTGGCATTATTCTACTTCACAATTACCTACTATTTTTTTCCTGCAGGGAGAACGCAAAAGAGTGTTAGTGATAGTGAAGTATGCAACTTCCGCGACAATATAATACAAAAGAGCAAAAGTCAAGCATTGATATCAAGTAAAATGGAATTATGAAGTGAAGTACATGTATTGGAATTACATTTATGGAAGTGGTTGAAATAAACAACGCAACAACCACTTAATTAAATGTTATCAAGTTATAATTAAATAGAAGAGCAGCATGATTACAATTTGTGATATTAGTAGAGTATGGCTACCGGGGCAATAAATCCATAACCAAAAGTTCGTGTAAAGATTTCAAATTTTGTCATATGCCTGAGCATTTCATGGTGTCACTTCCTATTTACATATGTATGTGTGATTGTATGTGCTGAAGTGTACTATGTTGCATGATCATAAATTAATTAAAATTTAGCACACAATTTAAAGTCATTTAGTTAATGAGATTGTCGACGTAGAAAGGGTATGAATATTTTGGAATTTGCATGCAAGTTTTCGCAAGCCTAAACAGTAAACCACAACTCTAAAAACAATAAAGTATTTGACGAAAATTCAATTTTCACACCAATATAAACGATTTAATTAATTAAAAATTAATGTAACATAATTCATATTGTACATAGATGGAATGTTATGAGTGCAAGTATTGCTCATATGGCCGAAGCAATTGTTAAACAGCGACCTACGCCACCAACTACTTTTATTGTACTTATTTACACAAAGTGTTTAGCTGATTAAAATGTTTAAAATAATTGCGATGAAATACTGTTCAAATAGAAATTAGCAGAGACCGCAAATAATGATTATTTTTCAAATTGTAGTTCAAAAAATTATGCTGAATTATGCCATAGCATTTATTTTTTAATTAATTAAGTTATGTTAAAAAAGTCAACGCTGCAAATTAGTTTTTCAGTTTTGTTTTTTGATTAAAAAAACGAGAAAAAAAGTCATCAGTTTTATTCTGCGCTCAGAAAATAACTTTTTTTCTAGTTTTATTTTTTGATTACGATTTTTTTTTAATTTACATGCAGTCGTTTCCTACATTGTGGTGGAGGAGTGCATTTCAGATAAAAATTCTTTCATGAAATTTTGTTCTTCATAAAAAGTTATAATAGATATTATTGAAAGGAAAAATTCCGAGTCACAATTTGGGTCTATGTGTATTCAATAAGTAGTAGCGAAAATGAATTTTATTTTATTATTTTTACTCAGAGATGTAAATCTTTTTATATTTGTTTTACTCAGGAAATAAAAGTTATTACTTGAACTTGATTTTTGCCCGGAAAATATTCTTTCTTTTACTCTAAAGCAAAAATAGCTAAATCTTTGCATTTTGTTTTTATTCTTGGGCCCTTGAACCTCTAAATCAATAAACAAAAATGGACAATTTAGAGTAATTTGAACAAAATTTGCCAACTTGTATACCAAATAAAATGAAGAATGAACCAAAGCTGTTCAATAAGCTTTGAGTTGAGTTTAATTGACAAAATTGAAATAAAAAATAAAAAAGTTACAAGGCTTGTTCGATTTTGTTTTTTACTTTATTTATTGAAGAGTACGGAAAAAATGTATCTTATTTATTGGATCCACAATTCAAAGTAAAAAGACTTGCAGAAGAAATATCAAAATTTTCATCTCTATATCTCGGCAACCACTCTTTATTTCCTCCCCCATTCCTACAATTTTTGCCACTATGTGGTAGAGCATCTTCACCAAATTTCAATAAAAGAAGGAATAAAGATTTTTGGCAGGCACATTTGCGTGTTTTGTCTTTAAGTAAGAATTTTAAAGAAAGTTTCGTTGTTAAAAGCTGTACTTGAACTATATTTTGTGCTTAAGAAATAAAAATTATTTTCTCACTCTTTCTCCGTCGCTTCAAAAATTAAAGTTTTTCTTTGTCTATCAATTTTTGGTTAAGTTTTTTTCAGGCAGTTATGGTTAATTTTTGGGATTTATTATTGGACCAGAAAATAAGAATTACTTTTTTAGTTTTATGGAACAGAAATTAAAAGTTATTTTTTTTTTTTTTTTTTTGTTTATTTGTTCCGAAGATAAAACATCCTTTTTCAAAAAAAATGGTTTACTCATAAATCAAAACTTATTTCTTAACGTTTATTTTTTATTATTCATATTTTTTTTATAAAATGCTTTTATTTATATTTTTTGTTATAAATAAAGTTTGGAATTTTAATTGTGGCTTAACACGTTTTTTTTTTTAATTTATTGAATGCTTAGAAGATAAAATTTATGATTTTTGGAGCTTTATTTAATACTTCGAAGCTATTTTCTGATTTTTTTTTACTCAGGAAAAAAGTTATTTTTCATATATTTTTTATTATTTCCTCCAAAAATAAAAGATACTTGTTGAATTTAAATTTCGCCTGGAAAATTAAAATTATTTCAGAATTTTTTTTTGTTCCGAAAATAAATGACATTTTCTACCAAATGTTTGCTCACAAATTAAAAGTTATTCCTTGAAATTCAATTTTTATTTATAAAAGAGAAGTTAAATTTTGAGTTAAAAATTTTGCCTGAGATGTTAACTTGTTTTTTTTTAATTTACTAAGGAAATAAAAGTAATTTTTTGAATTTGTGTTTGCCCGGAAAATACAATTTTTTGGTTTTATTTCTGCTTCGAAATTAAAAGCTACTTTTTGGTTTTATTTTTTAGTCGGAAAGTGAGAGATTTTTTTTCGAATTTTATTATTTGGTAGAGAAATAAAAATTAATTTTTGAATTTGTTTTTTGCCCAAAAATTAAATAAAATTTTTAAATTTCCAAATTTTTGCTTCGAAATTAAAGTTACTTTTTGGCTGTATTTTTTGTCGGAAAGTGAAAGATTTTTCTTTTCGATTTTTATTATTTGGTAGAGAAATAAAAGTTATTTTTTCAATTTGCTTTTTGCCACAAACATAAAATAAAGCTTATACATTTAAAAATTTTTGCTCGAAAGTAAATATTACATTTTAACTTAATTTTTTAATGAGATAACAAAAATTATATTTTTAAATAAAATTTTTCCTGCAGAAACAAAATTTTTGTTTTGAATTTTATTTGGAGTTCGGAAAACAAAAATTGTTTCTCAATTTATTTTGTACTCAGAAAATAAGTTATTTTCATTTATTTCATATTTTGCCCAGAAAATTAGTAATTTTCATTTATTAAATTTGTTGCTTTGAAAATAAGCGTTATTTGTGAACGCTGTCGCAAAAGTAATTTTTTGAGTTTTTTGTTTGTTTTTTGCTTGGTGAATAAATGTCATTTATCAATATTCGCTTTTTTACTCGGAAATAATACTAATTTTCGAAATAGACTAGGTCCGTGGTCATAGTCCATTGTTAAAACACATTTTTGTTAAAGCTCAATTCTAATTTAAAATCAGTTTTTAAAATGTTGTTACTCATAGACAGGTTAAAACTATTTTCTAAATAAAATGAGAGAGAACTGAGCGTTCCAAATGATCAAGAAACATTTTTTCGAAGTATAAAGAAATGTAACTACATTCTTTCACCTTGTGTCAGTTGATTTTTACTTACATTTAAAATTGAAAAAGCCAAAAATCTACTGAGAAGGAACTTGAAACCTTATTTTAACATTTCAAATCACGTCTTACCCCTTTTAAAGTTAAAATTACGTTTTGCGGTCAAATGCACTTTAATCTGACTGTGACAGAGATGAAACTATGTTTTATAAATTTTAATCCTTTAAAAATCTTTTTTGAACTTCTCTAAGACTACAGCTTGTAAGTTCTACGGTCTCTGAAAATTAGTTATTTACAAAATGCGTTTCTACAGCAAGAAAGTTTTTGGAGAAAAAAATAGAAATTATGTTAAAAAAGGTAAACTAAAAATATAAATTAATTTTGTACATCATTTTAATTAAAATTAAATTCTTAAACCATTTTTTTTTATTTTTTGCAAAAATTTAGAGACCTGCATTATCGTAAATGGCGCTTTCAGCTCCTCGTCCAGCGTGCGCTCATACAGAGTTTGCGGAAAAACGGGCGGCAGATCATTAACGTCGCGTACATAAATCACAATTGTGGTTGAATTCTCATTCAAACTATCGGAGGCAACCAATTTTAAATCGTACTTTAAAAAAGCGGGAAAAAGTAAGAAAAACAAAACCAAACAAAAGGAAGCAAAATAAAAACTCGTACGCAAAATATGAAAGTGTACATAAGAGTAAATAAATCATAAATCATATCAAAAATGGTATACACGTATGAACTTCATTAAAGTAGAAATAACCAATAAATAAGCTAAAGATAAAAAGGTGTATTGTATAAAAAATTGTATTCTATTATAAAAAATTGCATTATAAAAAACTGTATTATAAAAAATTGCATTATTAAAAATTGTTTATATAATAAATGCGTCAACGTTAATAGGCTACGGCAATTAACTCTTTACGCAGTCAAGCCTGCCTTGTAAAACCAGCGGTGTAATTGCAGATTTACGATAAGTATTAATTATTCCTTTTCGGAAGCTATTAAATGTATACAGCTGGCGCACAAATTTTTTTATCGAGAACTTTTTTACTACATAGAACAAAAAAAGATTTTGAGTGATGGAAATTTTTATTTTGACCTTTACGCGCTCACTTACTGGGGCTGTCCAGTTGACATTTACGAGTTTCGCAAAAATCATAAATCTTGCGATAGGTTGTTTAATTTTGCGCCAACTTATTTTAATTTCTGGCGCACTTAAAAAAAAAAATAAACATGCAAAAATGTAGCCAATAAACATATTAAGGCTGTGTTACTAGGTACTAAGTTTAAAATTTATATTTATTTTGAGAATTCTTCTAAGATTTTTTAAGACTTTATTTGGCTATTGAATAGAAGTCAGCGTACTGGAAATAAATATAACTTTAAGGTGATTATAAACAGACCATTGCCTAAGTAAGCTTTAAGGCAACTTAAATACTATTTTTCTTAGTAGGAAAAGGTTCTCCTACTGAATGGTTCATAGCTCTTATTTTAACTGCTCCAGATATACTAAAACTATCCTATGCAATATTTTCATAAGTGTAAAAATCGCGCCCATTCTACATATATAACTTAAACTGCAAATATCTGAAACAAAAATTCTTGAAATTAATTCATGCAATAAATTTTAGTCTTTAATGGGAATCAAATCATAAAAAAAAACAACAATAGGGCAAAGTATTTGAGGAGCAAGGTCAGTAAGTGACAGGAAAACGATGTCAAACGTGCAAACGAGTGGAGCAAAAACTAACGAAAGTTACATTAACAACAAGTGGAACAGGAACAAAAACAACAAGAACAAGAACTAAAATGATGCTTACTAAACGAAGCACGAAAGCTTCAACTAAACTGAACTATTAAATTTTACTTTTTTTTTCTTTGCGAAAGGAGCAGAGTTCAAAAACAAGCATTGCATATTGATTACTAATATTTAGCTGCACATCTATAAGTGTGTGTGTATGTGCATGTACATATACATCTGAATTTCGGGTAAGTGGACAATAACCTGAAGCACACGTTTCGGCAAATTGCGGTCATCCTCTTCGGTGATTTGCGTGCGATAGGTGGGACGCTCAAAAACCGGTGGATTATCGTTGACATCCTTGACGTGAATTATAACGGTCGTATAGTTTTCCTTCAAGTTATCAGAGGCGGCTAAACGTAGCTCATACTAAATGTGTGTACATGGATGTGGAGGTATTTTTATTTTGGGTAGAGGATCATTGGGCGAAAGAGATTTGAATTTAATATTTTCTTATTTTACATATTAGAAGAGGGCAGTACAATTTTTACATACAAAATTTAAATTATTATAAACTTATTTATTTGATAACACTCACAAATAAAGTGAATAAAATTATGTAGTTAGAAGTAAAATATATTTTTTTGAGCGTATCGTATGTATGTATGTATATAAATATATGTTAAAATCTCTTCGGGTCACACTTATTTAGCTATGAAAAAAAAATTAATTGGGGTGCTAATCGAATAGGGGCTTATAAAAGTATGTACAGTCTTGCGCATAAGTTTAAGAACACCAGAGTTCAAGTGAACAATATTTAATTTAGTATGCCAAAATATGTTTTTTTTTATTCTTTTTTAATAAGCATACAATCAATACAATCAATTAAAAACAGAAAACCTCTTTTATCTTATTGGTAGACACTCTATTCTGTCAACAAACAACAAACTACTGCAATATAATCAAATTCTTAAACCGGTCTGGACGTATGGCATTCAGCTATGGGGATGCTCAAGTGAGTCTGGCATGACTATAATCCAACGGTTCCAAAATAAAGTGTTGCACAACATCGTCAATTCCCCGTACTATGTGAGAAATCTCGACCTTCATCGTGATCTTGTTATGCCACTCGTCACTGACGTGGCGAAAAAGTATGTCATGGCTCACAGACAACGTTTAAGTACACATGTCCACGCTGAAGCATTGGCTTTGCTTCAGCCAAATACTCATCGTCGGCGGCTCAAGCGTAAAACAGTTTTAGACCAGATGGGCACCCAGTAGCAGCTGTACCTTATATATTTATACATTCATAACACAGTCCTGCGAGGTATAGTTTCTAAAACGGCTATGGGTGTTTCTTGAAGAATTTTTTTGGTCTGAAAACGAATATGCCCTTGAAAATGTTCCAGCACGTCAGAATTTTTGGCAATTCGAGGTTAAATAGTCAAAAAATGCAGATTTTGGCCATTTTTAAAATTGTTTTTTGAGCAAGGTAAAGTTTTCTTTTTAATTTTCCACAACGGCATCGCAAAGTACTACTCTTCAGCTTTAAAATCCATTTTTAAAAATATTTTTGCAATTAATATAAAAAAAGTTATACTATTTTGAATTCGCCCTTATAGGGGCGTTAGAGAGTTAGAAAGGTTGAATTTGCATATCTAAAAGTCTCCAATTCAAAATAGAATAGCTTTTTTTATATTAATCTTGAAAAGGATTTTTAAAAAGGACCTTAAAGCTAAAGAGTAGTACTTTGTGATGTCGTTGTGGAAAATTAAAGGAAAACTTTACCTTGCTCAAAAAAAAATTAAAAAAATGGCCAACATCTGCATTTTTTGACTATTTGACCTCAAATTGCCAAAAATCCTGACGTGCTGGAGCATTTTCAAGGTCATATTCGTTTTCAGCATAAAAAACCTTCAGGAAACACCCACAGCAGTTTTAGAAACTGTAAAAAAGCGAGATTTCGCAGGCCTGTGTAATGAGTTTATGAATATTGAGGCATCTTAGTTTTTCCTTTTTTAATATATATGTTCAATAAAAATTGCTCGTTAGTATCTTTATTTAGTTGTACTAGTTGTAATTTCTAAACGTTATTCTGTTTATACTTTAAGATGCGTAGGTAGGTAGGTAGGTGAAATGGTTGAAGTGCACCTGTCACTCTTCAAGTAGCACTAAAGCGCCGTTTTGATACCATTATGAGACCTCCAACAGGCAGATATCTACAGCCAACCAGAGCTGTTGATATAATGGAGAAAATTGATTGCATTTAGTTTGGCGCACTGCCCCAGGCTGTCGAAGAAAGGAGCTCCCAGTGACCTTAGTCTTCTAGCTGCCAAACTCGGACATTTACAGAGAAAATGCTCAACGGTCTCCTTAAGATGCGTTAATAAATACAAAAAAAAAAAACAAAAAAAATTCAATACTGGTACTGAAGAATACAACTGTGGAAACCAGCATCCGTCAATTATTTATTGCTTTATTTCTCACTTTACTTTACTGTGCTGAATTGCAAACTGTTTTATTAATCTGTAAATTTTTATTCAAATTAACTTTCGGTCAATATTTTTGGGAATCAGTTTTGGGAAGCAGTTACCCACAAGCAGGAGCTAGTTTTATCAAAAGTTGTGGAGCTGTGGTTCGTAGATCAATAGACATACTGCGTAGAACACGGATACACTTCCACATAATTTTGATGAATTTGATGAGGATGCTTTACTAAAAGATTAGCATAAATTGTGCAAGCGGAGAGGAAGAAAATAATGAGTGGTTGCTGAGTTGTAGAGGTTAACAATTTTGTGCATGTATTTTTATTTGAATTAGAAGTCGAGTAGCCATCTGTCTAAGAGAAACCAAAACAAATGTAATCTGTAGGATTTTTCTAAAATTCTTGAAAAACAAGAAATTTTTTTTTTAATATAATTATCTTTAATTTTTTGTTTTAATTATCTTGTATCTTTTAATAAATTTTTTTTTTTTTGTTATTTAAAAGACTTTTCCAATTTTTAAATAAAAAAAAAAGAAAAATTAAAAAACATTTTCCTTTTAAATTTTCTCATAAATCAGATATTTGATATTTTTTAATGAAGCTCAGATGAAAACTTAAAATTTTTACAATAATTCTTTATTTATTTATTGAAAAGAGAAACAATTATAAATAATTATTCCGCTTAAAAGAGAACACAAAATAGCAGGCGCTGACTGATAAGGCCTTTTTGAAATTTCTTCTTTAAAATGAGGAAATGAAAAGAACTTGTACGACTGGATTTTGGTATCAAACGGACTCTTCCGCCACGGCACCGTGCAATCAACCAACGTCTAGTCATTAAAAAAAAAAAAAACAAATCAAAAAATGTATAAGAAACTATTGGACACTTTCTTGATTTTCTTAAGTGTTTCCAAACACTCTACGCTAAGCGATGACACCGCACTGTGGCGGAAGAGTTTTTTAAGATCAAAACTCAATCGCGAACTCGTGTCTCTCCATAAAAAGATAAATACCATTTTTATGGAAACATTCCAGGCCAATATACATACGCGCATAATCACAAAACAAAATAAACATATAAAAAAATTTAATTTTAATTTTTAATTGGAAAACATGAAATATGTTGAAATTAAGGAAAAGAACTAAAAAGAAAATGTGTTAACCAAAAATTTTTTTATTTTTTTCTTATTTTTTAGAAAATCTGAGAGAAAATCCTATAGAAAAAATATATTTTGTTCTCCCTTAGATCGACAATAATTTGACTTACAATTCAAAGAAAAAAGACAAAAACAGAAAAATATTCTATATTTCAACAACTACTCATTTTTTCCTCTCCCTCCTTTGCACAATTTATGCGCTATATAGTAGAGCATGAAATTTTTAGGCAGCTACATCTGTACAGAGGCATTTTTTAGCGGGCAAGCACTTTTGGGATGTTTTTTTTATTGTTGTTAAAAGCCGCTATGTAACATCGGCTAAAACAATCGTTCTACTGCAAAAAAGTCACTAATTGTCTAAAATAAAAAAAAAAAAACAGCTATAGATTCTAGACAGCAGCGCCATTCGCAACTTAATCCATAGAACTTCTTTGATCATATGAAATCACATTTTGGAAATTAATGAAAGAAAGTGCGCAGTTCGAAGGATGATTGATTCCATCTGAAATGCGTGGGATGGTACCTATGAAATGAGACTTTCAGCTATTAGTCCATAGATGTCGCTAGGAGTATTTTTAAACCTTCCCAAATGTCTTTCTTATGTTTCATAAAACAATGCATTTTTGTCGCTCTCAAAAATGTCGATTTCGTGCTTTCAAACTACGATTTGCGGACATCGTTGATTTTCTGTTATGCTTAATAGAAGCTTATGGTGGACATGCTCTAAGTAGAGTACAGTGCTTCAAGTGGTTTGATTCTCCGAAGTGGTGATTTTAGCGTGGAGAACGAGGACCGTGGCCGGCCACCGAAAAAGGTTTAGGACGCCGAATTGCAAGCATTGTTGGATGAAGATGGTGGTAAAACGGAAGAAATGATGGCAGAGCAGTTGGGAGTGACCCAATAAACCATTTTCAAATGCTTGAAAGACATGGGCATGATTTTAAAGGTCGGACGATGGGTGCCGCATGAACTGACTGAAAGGCAACAAGAGAACTGAAAATCCACTTGTGAAATGCTGCTCTTCCGGTTTAAAAGGAAGTTTTTTTTGCATTGAATCGTTACGGGTGAAGAAAAATGGGTGTATTTCTCCAATCCCAAGCGTAAACGATCGTATGGTCCGCCCGGCCTCAAGCCAAAAACAACGGCCAAACCAAATCGCTTCGGCCGCAAGGTAATGCTGTGTTTTTTCTGGGATCAGCGTGGTATGATTTGGTACGAGCTATTAAAACCAGGTGAAACAGTAGACGGTGCACGCTAACAACGACAATTGGCCAATTTGAACAGCGCTATACACCGAAAACGCCCAGAATATGCCGATCGGCGTCACAAAGGAATTTTTCTTGATGACAATGCACCGCCACATCGAACAAGAACGACCCGGGAATTGGTGGAGACGTGCGATTGGGAACCGCTGCTGTAAGCGGCTTACTCACCAGACTTGGCGCCTTCCGATTATCATTTGTTTGCATTGATGGGCCACGCACTTTCCGAGCAGCGCTTCAATTCCCACGAAGAAGCCAAAAAATGGCTCGATGATTGATTTGCGGCCAAAGACGGCCAATTTTTTGGCGCGGCATCCACAAATTGCCTCAGAGATGGGAAAAATGTGTCACTAGCGATGGCTTTTATTTTGAAGATTAAATTTGTAACCATTTTTTGCTACGTTTGAAATTGAAAAAAGTCTCATTTCATAGGTATCTACCGTAAATCGGAAGATGTAGAAAGGAAGTTTACTGTTTGGGTAGTTAGAATCTTTTTATTGGTTCCATCGACCTAAGCATTAATCAGCGGACGATTAGCTACGAAAAGTCTGCCGAAAATCCCCATAATTTCTCAAAGCCCTTTGTTAAAGAGGAAATGCCTTGAGCAGCACAAGGCAAAACCACATAATTCCCTGTATACTAAAGCTAAATATTTGTTATTGCGAAATGCGGGAAAGCTTTTGGTGATTGCGCTGCTGAACCCCATGGATATTTTTCAATTGAAACAATTTTTAGTTAAATAGAGAAAAATTATGACTCAAAGAGAAATCGAAAATTCGGTCAATTCCATTCCCCAAAAGGTTAAAGCGTGTTTTTCCGCATAAAGGCCATATTTTAAATAATAAAATAACGATGTTGTGTTTAATTAAAATAGGGTCATAAACTCTTGCGCAAATCTAAAAATAGCAAGTACTTATTTTGTTAGTGAATTCAAGTACATATGAATTACAAAAACCAAACACTTTGAATGCTTTTTTATTTATTCATTTTTTTATTTATATAAAATGTGTACTTTACTCTGAAGAATTTATATTACATTTTGAATATGATAAAAATTTTCTGAGTCGTTGCATACATGCAGTTATATAAACTTCTGTGTCCTTAAAATTTTGCGCAAGACTGTATGTCGGTACACGGAAACAGAACAAGGAAAAAACCTCAGCTGTAAAGTTCTATATTTGTTATTCAGATTTATTATAGTTTATTTTAAATTACTAAAATTATTAGAATATTCGCTTTTTTAATACCCAACGGAATTTAATATTTTCTATCTTATAGTACAATAAATATGTGTACAAATTTAATATAGAATAATTATAATCTAACATTCTGTGATTTTCATAGTGGTGAAATACATAACAACAATTCATCAAATCATTTTCGCTGAATCGCCCGCCGTATAGCCAATAAAAAATTAAAAAAAAAATGTACTGAAAAAAAGGAAATTATAGCCATTGGTTTCCTATGCCACGGCCAACGCAGTGCAACAGTAATTGAAATAAATTTCTTTGCTTAATATGCAAATATTTACAGAAACATCCAACACACACGCGCTAATATTTTCAGCTAACTTCCACATGGAAGCTATTTGTTGTACGAGTACATTCACAATATAACATTTCACGCTGCAGTCACTGTACACTAATACGAACGCAGCTCTTTATTGCCTGGCATATAATAAACTACTACTCACTGTCGTGCACTCTGCGCCAGTCTCACTCGCCTTTCATTTCCAACGGAGTGTGACGTTTAAAAAATGGTGCGAAAACATGTGCGTCACTACAGTTTGCGTTGCCACTCGCCCTTACTTATGTACAAGTACAACACTATTATACGTGACAGCGGATGTTTGATGGCTGATGTCGATCCCATGACGTCCATTGACATTTTCCCTTTGTTAGCACATTGTTTGTGAAAGGCAAGCAAATTGATGTCCAACAGTCTCACATTGCACTGTTTTCGAATTACAGTGTGCTTTTAGAGGCAAATCAGAAAAAAAGAAGAGTAAGCATTAGAATGGAGGATGGTATCGTGGGTAAAAATTCGCACTAGTGAGGATAATGGCATGCAGATTTGGAGTAGCCAAAAACGATGATTAAACAGCTCAAAACTGAAGACATCGATCAGTTATGAGCTAAAAGGACTTTGGTGTGTCCAATCTAACGTATTCGGCTTACGCGCTCACCACCCATCACGTAAAAATAAAAGATTTCTCAAAGCCTTGAATAAAACACCACTCTCTAAATGATGAAAGCGGTAAATACTTTACGGACTATCATTTGAATACATGTAAATAGAGCATCATAATGAGGAAGCTAGCTGCCTCCTTCTAGATTGAATATCCTCGTAAAAATAAATGCTGTCAGATGCCATAAGAGTCCGTGGTCATTCACGGGTCAAACGATCTTAGAGCACATTTGAATCAATAAGGTTTCAATATGGTTTTTAAACACTCGCTTGTCAAGTCATATAAAGTTCGAGTACAATTTATACTTTCCAAAAGTGTGTCTTTAGTATTTCTTTGCTATATTTAATCCATTCACGGCTCACTTTTCGAATGAGTTAAGAGATCGTGGAGGACTTATCAAAAATCTTTCGAGGTATGGATGCGGAAGAAGTCTTGTCAATGCACAGAAGGCCTATAAATATCTTCCCTTGGCTCCCCTATTTTTTACATTCAGATGGCAGGGTTTTGTACGCATACTAGCATTCATCAGAATTATTCAATTTCTCGAGTTTAATTAAATCATTTCTCATTATTCTTGGTTTAACGGTAGGCTTGTTCCAGCATGTATTCCTAGTTTTCCATTTAGGCTATTATGGTAAATGTGACGTTTTCTGGAATTTAGAAACTTTTGGAATTAGATTACAAAAAGGCATTCGTAAGCCTCTACCCAGATTTTTCTTCAAGAGTTTCTCATAGAGATCGCAGTTTGTATCCCTTGGATTTCTCAAAGTTTAGTTTTGTGCAGAAACTAGATGGCTTTCGTAAAACTAATACCACCAAAACGATTCTATATAAGAAAGGTAAGAAGATCATCCGAACTTATCACTTGTTGTGCAACTGCAATGTAAAGCAGCGCAAACCTGGTTCTAGATTAGTGATGCAAGAGAGTTTTTGGCGCCATGTACCTCGGTTCATGAGTATAGAGAAACATCTGTCAGGGATCTCCATTAAAACGAAATTATTTCTCATCTCATTACGCGCCAAGAAAGAAGTACAAATCGACCAAATATCACCGCCTTGAAACCCAGAGCGAACGAATAGGCAATGGGTCGGTGGGCAAGGCGGACATGCAGCCTACCAATAAAACCTTCATTAACGGGCTTTGATCGATAAACTAAGATCCAAACAAAATAAGACTATCTGCCACGGTTGCAGGCATTACAAGTTTTGGCTATCCTCTGATCTGATCTGATTGAGAAATACGACTCAAGACGTTTACGTAGCTATAAGCAGAAGGCGCGCTTTCAGCAGTTTAGATACATAGACGTCTCGAAGAGCAAGCAACAACTAGAATGACTAGTTTATTACATTCAAGATCTCCAAACAGCTCTGTGCTGCAAAGTATGTACCTGTAACATCACACGGAAAGCGCGATGGCATCGCAACAGTCATTAGCAGATTCGTCACTGCAGCTGATGTGCCCAGATAATAGTACTGCTGAACGAACTGTCTTACGTAAGCAATATTTCACAATTCTCCAGGCTCTCGTAGCATCGCGAGGAAGAAGTTGAATACATACGAACCTGAGAATCCCCGAAATGCTACCAAACAATTTAGTGAAAAGTCTACCATTAATGTGAGCTGTTACTATTATATATAGTGAAACTTTTTAATTAAGTCGTAGTTTTTTGAAATATTCGTTGCACATTTAGCTTTGTTGAACCACTGTGCCTCCTTACTGATTGTCATGACAATAACTGGTGGTTCACTTTTGGCTGTTGCATAAAATATCATCAGCTTTATATTGGAACTGTACAAGTTACTATTTTGCAGGGAGATGCTTGGGCACGTACACATACTTGCGCACAAACACATGTATGCAAATCATTCGAAATAGACTGGTAAACGAAATTGTGAATAAATAAAACTAAAAAGTAACTGAAATGCAATTTGCTGGAACAAGTATCCAGTACTAAAAGGCGAGAAGAAACGCGCAGCATTGAATTTGTGGGGTGTTACAAAACCGGCAAATTTATTTGTATTCATGTGTCGCCAAATACAGTACTAGCCAAAATTAACCGCTCATAAATTGATCAGCCTTTCTGTTATTTGAGCAGCGCTATATCAGTCTCTGGCCTCGGTAGTCTATCGTAAGTGCACACTCCTGCCCTCTCAGAGGTTGTGGGTTCGAATCCCACGTAAAGCACGGTCCTCGCACTTTTCCAAATTTACCTACTTTCCCTGTTTCTAAAAACAACAAACAAACATCTCATTCATCAAACTCAAAGCTCTATCCATTCCATCCTTACTCCCGCACTAAATAGTCAACGCGTCAGTGGCGCCAGCAAGAGGAAGCGGGCAATCGCGGTAATAGCGCAGACACACCATTTTAGAGAAGTCCTCAACCATCTGTGTAATCCTTCTGGAAGACAAATGTAACACACAGATGGCGCTCCAAGCAGTAAAAAGGCGTTGTTCCTAAGCACTTATAGCGGCAGACTTATCACCTACCCTGTCAGAAATCAAATAGATTTACGAAACCAACGCAAGATAAGTCTTCTCGAAGCCCTAAGCTCCCGAGATGAGTGAACAAGGAAAACAAAATATCAGTCTCTCGAGGTTCGAGCGATGATATCCAAAGCTGAATAAAGAAAGCTGTGACGGCATTTGACTCTCTGCAAGTAATTTTGAATGCATCACACATTTCGCGGAGCACAAAACTGCGAATTTTTAACTCCAATGTAATTTCGACTTAATTTTTTAGTTTTGAAATGTAGAATGCTGACACAAGTTTTTGTAAACAGATGGCTTCGAAAAAATGCAGGCCAAATATTATCTCGAATGTTGACTTATGGATCAGAACCCAGCGATAAGCTAACATTATTAAAGATCCGAAAAAGAGAATGGGGCTGGATCGGCCGTGGTGATCTAACAAGGGTCGTCATTAACTGAAACCTACAAGGAAGACGCAGCCGACAAACACCAGCGAATACCAGGAGACGACGGCTGGAGTCAGAAAACCGCACCATGCAGCTTAGGTTAGGTTGTCCTGTGGGACATACTCAGGCTCAGAGCCCATTGTGATGCCGGGTGGGGAGTTTTCACTATTTCTCCTAAAACCAGTGTGTGCTTTTCAAAAATTTTAGAATACCTCCTATTTTTGCAGAACTGAGATCTTCCAATTCATTCAAGAATTGTCTGCCTAGAATAGCAAATCTCCGTCTGGGTACAGCAGGACAATGGCACAGAAGGTTCAAGATTGTCTCTTCCTCTTCCTCATCAAGGCAACTTCTACAGTAGCCATGTGCTTGCACCCCATCCTTTGGGCGTGCCTAGCCATGCAACTTAGCTGGAATGAAGTTAAGAGATTGCTGCAAAACAGACCCAAATAGAAGGAATTCGTTGTGGTCCTATGTTGCACACTGGACTATAGAAATTTACGATGATGAAAACTGCATACAACTAAAATTTTTGAAATTTTAATTAAAAGTCAAGGAATTGGCATGCAAATTTTGAGGAAGTTTTCCAAATTTTGTGTAAAATTTTAAATTTCGATTTACGAGGTTTTTATTAGATAACGAACTATACTTTTATATAAAAATAAGAAACATTAAAAAAAAAATAAATAAAAATAGTCAAAACTGGTGGAAGTGTTGACGTGCCTATTAATTATCGCAGGCTGCTCCTTAACCATTTTAACGAAATGCTTCTGAAGAAAGTGTACCCGGAAGGTGGAGCTTCAGTGAAGAAATTTTGAAAAGCCCTAGTTATGGTCTGATCTTACTCATTCATTTGGTGAAAATATACCCATAGAGGCGATAGGAGGTGATGGTTCGATTTATCAAATTTCAGAGTTTTTGTTTTCTGTTCTCTCAATAGGTTTCCCAAGTACTGCAACTACTTTCCATTTTAGTTCTCACTTGAATGCCATAGATAATATGAGAAGAGAACAGTTCAGAATATATGACAGGATGGCTGCGTAAAAGGGTGTATAGTCTCTTCTACTAGAGCGAAACAACTCCATGATATGACTTTTTCCCTAATCTGAACTATAACGCCCAGAAGCACAAGATTACGAATTATATTTGAATCTTTATGAAAGAACAAAAGATGCGGTCGGTCGAAAGGCACTTAAGCTCAGCCCAATTCATTGGGAGAGCTGAGATCGCATAAACTCATATTTTACAAATAAAGTGGCACATCAACATTTCACTGCCAATAACAGCAAGAAAATTTTGATAAAATTTTTTTTTAATTTCCACGATCAATGTTTTTCAATAAATAAACGAACAGAATCCTAACGAAAATATACACATTCGGTTTTTCTTTTCTTGTATTTGACTTTTATTGAGCTCCACATTGTTTCAGCAACATTTTGAAACCAATTAAAAGTTAGTCGCACATAAAACTCCTGGCAGCGGCAAAATTTGGAACAACATTTTAGGCGTTGCATCAGCTTTGTGCGTTTAATAACGAATTTTCAAATATTTATCCAAATGCAATTTTGTGCTTATAAAACCTAGTATAAAAAGTTCTAGTTTGTCAACAACTATTGTAATATTTCAGATAAAACAGTAGCATTAAATATAATTGAAAAACATAAATTTCATAAGTGCTAAGGTGTTGCTTGCATTTTCGCCATCACTGTATGTCCACCTCAAATGTCACTGTTTAGAAATATTAGAAAAATGTGTGTCACGTATTGGCTTCAATTGTTTTATATTCCGCTTTGTTGGAGTGGGTCACGTTTGTGAAATTTTTATATAAACAATTACGGACGTACTATGTGCTATTGTGCTTGTGTATGTGTATGTGGCTACATGCATGCGTAGGTGTGCGCACAAGCCATAACTAACGTGAATGACTACAATTCAATTATCGAATAGGTCGAGAAAACTTGGAGCAATCAACTGGTATATGTAATCAATAGACCTGCACATATTCATACATACCTATATACACTCATACATATGAGCAAGGGACGAGGCATATCCCTCTGGGAAAATGTGGGAATGCTTCCACTTGGAAATGAGTGGAATGGAAATTTTTTTTTTTATTATTTTTTTGCGGAAACTCCTAGCCGGAAAGTTATTTGCCCATACCAAGAAGTACTGATATCCATCTGCTTGTACTTCATTTACTATCTGCTATTTATTTAGCAAAATTACTTCAAATTTATTTTTAATTCACTCTATACGGTGAAGAAAATGTAAAAATTGCATGTTATTAGAAATCGATTCGCTCTAATGCTCGTAAGTGTAAGTGTTTGCAATTCATCTATGCCAGATAGATGAGTTTTTGCTAGGATTAAGTTTTTATGCATTTATCTTAATCCGCATGAGATTTAAATCTTCGGCGAACCCCCATATATTTGCCTGCTTAAAGTTTTCTTGGAACATTTAAAGCCTTTAAGAAATTTTCTTCGTAACTGTTGTAATAATGGGTCAAAAAGGCACATTTAAGTACGAGTTAGAGGGTTAAATGTACTACACAAAATTTTTTGTTAAATTCTACTGTTGAATTCGGAGAACAATCATTTTATTTGAAGTCCTTTGATATTTCGATAAATTAATTGCATTTTCTCCAAAATGTTAAATTTGTTACCTCTGTGGAAAAAAATCCGACTCTCGAGGTTAATACTGACTTCGGCAAAGTTGGTGTGGGAGTCGTCATCTTTCATAATTATTATTGGTCGTTCCTGTTGAGTAACCAGTGTTGGACATTTTTATGTTCTTTCACAAATGAAGCTATACGCAACAAGAAATTTGACTACAAAGTCTACGAAAAATACTACGAAAAAGGCCACTTTTCGCAATTAGGACCCTTAAATATGAAAACAAAAACTATTTAAGTACTTTGCTTTTAGCGATGTATTACTGAAGAGGGAACAAAAGACCATGTCGGAGTCCATATTTCAAACCAATCTATACCCCAGCAGTAAGAAAATATACTAACCCTAGGTATTTAAAATTTATTTTATTCATAATTCATCTAACACTATGATTCTTATTTCTTGAGTTCTTTGTGTTCTTTTTTTCCTTTAGGACTACTCCCTTACCTAAAATTCGATATAGATCCGGTTTTCAAATGAACAATGAAAAAAATGTATAAACCTAAAATAACACTTGGGCTGAAAAGACCCGGACGTAGCACCTAGATGGCACTAGTTTTATTACATTTACCTCTTTTTATTCAGTAAAAACCTTAAAAAGGCAGTTGAAAAAATTCCATGATATTCTATTCATTAGTTCGTGAGTTATTGTGCAAAAAGTGAGGCTGCTTATGTTATTTTGAAAACTACGGATCAAAGAGAATTTCGTGTTTTAATTTTACACAGCTTCTTGATGGGAAAATGGAAAAAAATACCGTTGAAGCAAAGCAATTGTTATGGGACTCCGCTCTACAACAATAAAAAGATGGTTTGCTGACTTCAAAGGTGGTCGTAGAAAGAATACATCAAAAAAATCCAGAAAATAGTTTTGAATGATCGAAAAGTGAAGTAGCGTGAGTTAGCTGACATCGTAGAGACATCAAAAAAACGGGTTGGCTTTGTATTGCATGAGCATTTGAAAAAGCACTGTTCAAAGTGGGTGCCGCGTTTGGTCACCAAGGACGAGAACGTGTTTATGATGGCAAAATAATGAAAAACCCTCAATGAAAAGAACTTCTAATTGCTCTGTCATCCACCGTGTTCATAGTCCTTGACTGCTCGCAGAGAAAAAAAATTGTCACCGGTAAAAAGTTTTGCTCAAATGAAGATACAAAAATGGTATTGAAATGTTAGAACGGCGCTCGAGTAATTGCGTTGTTCTTGATGGAAATTCCATTGATGAATAAAGCTAATTTCTTACAAAAAAAAACAACAAAAAACGCGTTTACTTTGTTAGACCCGGGACTTTTCAGCCTATGTGTTACAATATTATTTAACAAAATTCTAACTACATTGATTTCGTATACACTCCAATAGAAGGTTTCTGAAATGTTTCCATATTCATTCTGAAAGAAACTGTGTGGAAGAATTAAGCACTAATTTTAAGAGTTGCTTTTCGGAATGCTTCGTATACTTTCTGTAATTTGCGAGTGGGAATACTTTCTTCCAAAGTATCGTGTGTTGAAGGGAACAGGATTGTTCAACAAAGAGGAACGCGAACGATTTCATGGCATGTGAATCAAGTATTATGATTTTACGATTCCTAAGTATAGGTCTATGCCTGGCTTCCTAAAAAGGAATTCAAATGAATGCTGGTACAATTCCACGCTCAGGGGTTTATAGTTTTCTTTTGTAAGCTCGAATCTTGAGTATTACAGCATCATTTGGGATCCTATCTATACTGGCTCCACCTTAAGTGTACAAAAGATTCTGAAATGTCTTAATGTCTTTTACTTTACGTTAATGGTAGATGGATTTTAAAGGTAGATACTTTCAGTTGGCATTGCTGACATTGGAAACGCGTAGAAAAATTGTATTGGTTGTGTGTTTTAGGTACACCGAAATGAGTCGTATCAATTCTCACTTCTTAGTTGAGCAAATTCTTTTATATTGTCCTACGCGGAATCTTAGATTCTGGTACCTTATCACAAGACCAATTTGATGATCATTAGGCAGACTAACCAAGTTTGTAAAAATTTAGATTTATTCGCGAATTCTGGTAAGAGTTCTTTTTCAAATTTTTTTCCAAATTATTTTTTTTCCAAAAGTTGTTTTCCGAATTTTTTTTTCTCCCACATTTTTACTTAAAAAATTTTTTTTTACCGTTTTTTTCTAATTTTTTTTTCCAAATTTGTTTTCAAAATTTCTTTTTCTAAAATTTTTTTCCCCAAATTTTTTTTCCAAAATTTTTTTTGGTTAAATATTTTTGAGAATTTTGTGAAAAAATAAAAAAAAATAAATAATTGGCGCGTACACTTCTGTTAGGTGTTTAGCCGAGCTCCTCCTCCTATTTGTGGTGTGCGTCTTGATGTTGTTCCACAAATGGAGGGACCTACAGTTTCAAGCCGACTCCGAACGGCAGGTATTTTTATGAGGAGCTTTTTCATGGCAGAAATACACTCGGAGGTTTGCCATTGCCTGCCGAGAGGCGACCGCTATTAGAAAAATGTTTTTATTAATTTTGCTTTCACCGAGATTCGAACCAACGACCTCTCTGTGAATTCCGAATGGTAATCACGCACCAACCCATTCGGCTACGGCGGCCGAAAAAATACTCGCTTTTAAATTTGTTTCTTATTTCTTTTGTTATTATCTGAAACTACGCTCATTAAGCCCAGAAAGTTCCATAGTGAGAATCTATGTGAAAAATCAGTGCAAAATACTGCTCTATTGAAGCGCTGGCATGTACACTTACTCATTACATTCCTCTGCAAATCGATCGAAGCCTCGCTAACACACAACGTTTCAGCTATCAATGAAAAAAAAATTGAAGAAAATCTGAGGGGGACTGTTTTCCACAAATGTCAAAAAAATGTTCCCAAAAACTTTAAACAAAAAAATAAAAAATGTTTTACAAAGTTAATTTTATCTTTGAAAATAAAAAACAAACAATTAAAATGTTTAAAGCTATTTGAATTGGAAAAACTATATCAAAATTATGAGCTCTATGCTCTCGAAATTATATAATAATTTTTTTTTTTTTCAAATTTTAATTTACTTCTTATTATACTCAAGCCTTAAATTTAAGATTGGTTCAAAATAATTGGATCTCTTAACATGGAACCGCTCTTTCGTTCCATAAATTGTATTCGTTATACTTGGCGGGCTGCTCGCATTTCCTAAAGGTATGCTCTACTATGATTGCGAGCGTGTGTGTGTGTGTGCAAGTGATATGAGTAGTGTTGTGGTACATACATAGGTATGTTGAATATGTTGCCGCTTTTATATTTCCGAAAATTTAATTTGAACCAAACGTGAATATTTCTTTGAATAGCCAAAAATTTCAATTCTATTGAACAAATTTCTCATTCCGTTGTTGCCTAGCCAACACTCCGCAGAAATAAAGCGCTTTGGGCAGACTTTTGTATTAAATTCTCATTTTGTAACCCTGGTGCTATGACATGTCGCTTATAAATTGGTATTAAATAAATTTTACATAGTTTTTGTTGGTGGTATAATGCACGTTTGCTTGCGCTTTGGCTTGCGGTTTAATATAAAAAGTTTTCTGATAGGTAATTTAAGTTTTGAAATTGCCGAACTGATCGATGGATGGGTTGTGTGAGGTTATTGTTTAAATTTCATAAAAAAAAAAAACAAAGAAAAAAATATGCATATACGAGTATATCAAATATGTAAAAGTGCACATTTAAAATTGCATTTAGTTTGGTGTGAGAGAGCTTGATTTTTATCCTTTTTTATTGCACTTTTGGTTCGAGTGTTCATGGCATGTATTCAATTAAAGGTGGAAGTTGCTTTAGAACTAAAATTGTAAGGAAATTTTGGAAGAACTTAACCTTGATTTGTTTAACTCTCTGTAGTCCATTGAGAGGCAAAATAGGAAAACCAAATTTATTTAGAATTTTTTAAATTTTTATATTCCATATTTTACAGGTACGAAAGGAAAGTAAATCTAAAGTTTGTTAATTCGTATATTTATTTCTTTAAGAAATATTTATTGGAACAAATCCGTATTTTGTTCTCAAAAATTACTTAACTTTTCCACTGGTGAATGCGTATTGTTAGAAAAATAATTAATTAAATTTGGCGGAAGATGTTATTCCTGTATTATTTATTGTCTTCTGAAAGCGAGTGCGGCGTAGATATCGCCAATAACGGTGGGGTTTAGAACCTCATTAAGCTCTCTGTAGATACTAAATTTTTATTAATAACGATAGGGGTTTTGATTTCGATTTTGTTTTGGCAGAAGGCTTTAATCATAATTCTGTATAGTTTAAGCAACAATTGTATTATTTCAACTGTTACTGTTGATGCGGGAAATATTTCATCTACTTCATCTACTAGGACACAACGCAAGTTTTGAATTTACAGGAAAGGCGTTGGCCCAAAAGCGCCATTTCAGCTTCATCAAATTTTCGAACAAGCTTTTCGGTACCAGCGAAACTTGGATACCAGGCAAGGTTTTAGACAAGGACATTCTCTGTCATGCGTTTTTTTTCATTTGAAGTTTGAAAGCGTAATATTAATAGCCCAAATTTTTTTCTGTTATGTTGTTGCATTCCTCAAATGAACTTATGGGAAGTTTCATTTCAATCTGCCAATTCATTCTTTGTTTACAAGCCAATTAGTATCGACATATCACAGTATTTTCTTCAATAGAAAAACCCAGTGATTGAATTTTTATTTCTGGAAGGTTCAAAAGTAAAGGAAATTTATGAATGAATGTTAAGAGTGTATAAGGACTTTTCGCTGTAATAAGTACAAGATAAAGATGGGTTCCTGAATATAAACTTGGTCGTATAAGCCTTGAAGACGATCTACGTTAAGAACTTCCAAAAACAGCAGCAACTCCATAAATCGTAGAAAAAATACAGGATTGTATGCCAAATCGTCGAATGACTGAAAGAGATTTAGTAGGAGCCCCAGTCTTCTCATTGGGCAGTGTAAGTAATATGTTCACCGAAGTATTGGGTTTTGAAAGCTGTGTGCATAATTGGTGCCTTATTCGCACACCATGGAACAAAAACACCTTGAAAGGTAACTTTCTCAGCAACATTTAGAGCATTTTCTAAAGAATCAAGAAGATTTTGTTCAACGATTCGTCACTAAGGATGAGACTTGCATACATTACCATGATTATAAATCAAAACAAGAGGCTTATGAGTGAACCTGGTTCTTCGGCACCGAAATGAGTTCGTGACCAGAAATCGGCCAAGAAGGAGTTAGAATCAGTTTTTTAGAAAGGAAAGAAATTTTGTGTGTGGATTATTTGTATGCTGGTAAGACAATAAATCCTGAACCTTTTAGACCAGCTGAAGGAAAAAATCGTGAAAAAGATCCAATAGCAAAAGACAAAAATATTTTTCATTAGGAAAACGCACCGTATCACAAGAGCGTTTTGACAATGGCTAAAGTCCACGAGTTTTTGGCGCATACGCCGTATCCATCAGATTTGGTCCCTAGCACCTTCCATTTGTTTCCAAATCTAAAAAAATTCATGCATGGAAAGCGCTTTTCATCAAATGATGAGGTCATAACAGCTGTGGAAACGTATTTTACAGCCCTTCCAGATTCTCACTTCAGGGATGGTATTCATTGATTGGGATCTCGTTGGAACAAACGTATTGATGCTCAAGCAGACTATGTTGAATAGTAAGTGCATTTCAAAGCATAAAATTGTGATTTTCTTATCGAACTGCAAAACTCATTGAAAAACTTAGTATATTTTTTTCTATAATAGAAAGAACCGAATATGATGTTGTGATATATTTCTTCGACTAGAAATCATTGAGATCAATAATTGAAATCAAGTATATGATATTATTTGTGAAGGTCCAGGTATGGCTAGTTGTGAAGTTTTTGATACCATTGCGAACTCAAATGAACAGGTATTTCGTATTTTACATGAAAAGATTCATACGCAAGAACTGCGCGGAAAATTAGAGCCGCATTCGTAAACAATTCAACAAAAAGCGAATCGACAGTGGAAGCAGATTTCTCAGCATATTTTTGCCATAGAGTGCTTATTAACATTGTAATTATTTATTTAATATTGAATGCATTATATAGAGCACGAATTTTCCCAGCAGATTTGGCTCACAGCGATCACTTCCTCTTCAGAAAGTTGAAGCAATTTCTTGGTGGAAAGCATTTTCTGTAGAACAAACAAGTTAACGGGCTTATATACAGAGATGGTATACAATTAGCTGAAGATTGGTGGGGTTATATTAAATAAAAAATTTATTTCATTTACAACTTTTTATTCTTTTAATTTTGGTTGCTTACTTTTCAACGAACCCGCACAATGCTGTTGGTGTACACGGACCATATTGACGTCGCTGCTTTCATCATCAGTATAATAAGCGCACATTTTTCCAATTTAGCGGGTTCTGGCACATCAAAAGGCGAAAATTCTATATCTTGGATTAATTTGAATTTTCTTACAATACAATTTTACTGCAATTATTCCCTACACTTTGACTGAAAAGTATGCGCGTTGTTGCTGCATAGAAATTATCCTTCAATTCAGCCCTATTTGGTGGGCGAACATAAGAGGAAGATATTTTAGTTTTATGGAGACATAAGGGGTGTCATTAATGGAGTTCTCAAAAACGTAGTTTAGCAATCAGTAAAATGAAGTTTAATGCGAATTATACTGGAGTTTGCTGGAGATTAGCTGCTCTGATGGCAAGCTTCAGTTTTTCTTTGAATGCTTTCATTTCACAACCCGACATTAAATCGTAATAAAAACATTGCATAAAAAATGTGAATAAACCTTTTAGTGCTCACCCATAAGATAACTTATAAAGTAGTACGTAACTAGAGATAATAACAATAATAATAGATCAGTAAACTTTGTGTGGCTTTCTGACTAGAGTTAAGTAGCCATTCCGAGTTCTCGTAAACATTGCAACATATTGGCAAGGCGGGCGAGTTTTGGCGATGATTATGATGATTATGCTATTATTTTTTAACCTAAAGCTATTTTTATAAAGTAAGTAAGTAGGTACATATTTTTTTAAATAATATAAAAATACAGCCTCCAGTGTGTTAAAATAAAGTGAGTGGAATAATGATGGAGTCAGAGCATGTTGATAATTGGTTTTATTGTTTTTTTTTTTTAATTAATTTTAATTACTTCTTTTTATAAAATTATATTTCATTCACATTTCACATAAATGGATGTATCATGCTTTTTGCATAGTGTATAAAAATTTTCATCCAAATTCTAAACTTTTCAATTCAAGTCTTTTTAAAAAAAATTTAAAATTATGTTAAACAATTTTATGATAAGGTCACAACATATTTTTTTTTCAAATTAATTTTAATTACTTTTTTTATAAAATTATATTTCATTCTACAACATAAGCCACATAAATGGATATATCACGCTTTGTGCAGAATCTATAAAAATTCGAAAAAATTGCATCCAAATTTCAAAAAATTTTAAATTGAGTTCTTTAAAAATAATAAAAGTTATATTAAAAACTTGAATTTTGGCGCTGCAGTTTTTCTCGTTGGAAGTCAAGTATCTCAGTGTACAACTTGACCCCAAGCTCCACTGGAAGCTGCACATAGAAAATCGAGCTAAGCAGGCCAGAATGGCTTTCTACCCCTGTAAATCTATGCTCGGCTAAATATGGGGTCTCAGGCCACATGTCGTACTCTGGATGTACAACTTAGTGGTTCTGCCTATGGGTTTGACATATGGTTGCCTAGTTTGTAGGGTAGCTCTTCAGAAGGTCTACAACACCACTAAATTGGAGAGAGTGTAGAGAACTGCCTGTGGAGGCATAACTGAGGCATGTAGAACTTTTCCCACCGCTGCCTTCAACGTCATTCTGCACTTATTTCCCGTAGATCTTCAAGTTAAATCCAATGCTGCGCAAAACGCTATTAGGTTGAAGGAGATTGGCCTCTGGAGGCAACTTCCTGTAGGACATGGTTGCATCTTGAAGCAGATCTCCCCTTCCTTCTCTGTTATTCGCACCGACCTCTCCATCCGCAAACTGGGATTTGAGGGTTGTGCTAGGGCTATCTTTCCGAGTAGGCTAGATTGGAAGGAAGGGAGAGCCGGCACGGATATAGGTACCTCTGTTTTCAGTGACGGATTTAAGATGGAATCTGGAGTGCGAGCGGGGTTTTTTTTTTCTAAATAAGCCAATATTTCAGTCTCTTTTAAACTGCCGGAAACGAGCAGCGTCTTTCAAGCAGAGGTCTTCGCGATACTGCAAGCATGCAAAATGTTTAGGGATCGCTGTTGGGAGGGCGACATTAGTATATTATATTTTCCGATATTCAAGCTGCGATTGAGGTTCTGTCGTCGCCGTATTGCAGTTCTCTTCTGATCAATTCCTTTAAGGAGGACCTCAAACGTCTTGAATGTGCTGGAAACATTTCCCTTATCTGGGTTAATGGGCTCAGGAATATAAAGGGAAAAGAAATTGCCAATGAGCTTGCCAGGAGAGGGTCGACAGAACCGGTCTCAGTTGTCCCCATCTCAGACATCGGTGTCCCCTTGACCGTTGTTAAAGGGAAACTCCACAATTTCTTCCTCAAAAAAGCGCAAAACAGATGGAGGTCTATCTCATCGTGTGCTATCTCAATAGCACTATGGCCTCAATACGACAAAAAGAGGACGCTTAAGGTGATGGGAATCTCCCACCATTCAATATCCAAGCTCAATAGGGTGTTCACTGGTCATTGGGTGATCGGAACTCATGTGGAGAAGCTTGGACTTCCGTGCCACCCCTATTGCAGAAGCTGTGGGGATCCTGCAGAGAAAGAGACTGTTGAGCACTTTCTTTGCAAACGTCCGGCTCTGGCGGCTAGGCGCTTGAGATTCCTTAGCGTGTCTTTTGGGTATGGCGTGAGTAAATTCTCCAGCCCAGATCCCCTATCTCTCCTCTACTACATCAACAGCACTGGATGGCTGTAAAAGGTTTTCTCTTTCCTAAATTTTTCACAGGTATGGTATCAAAACGGCACGTAAATGTTACATGTAGTGTACCTGGCGTACTCTTGCCATCTAACGTACCTCCTACCTACGCAGTTTTATAGCTTATTTAATTCTTATATAATAAAGTGTTATTTCCAAATTCTGGTTGATTTTCTATAATTTTTTTCTGACGCTGTTGCGGATTTTCTCCATATAAAAAATATATTCCTGCAGTCGTTACACAACTTTTTTTTTTAATTCTGTTAAAAAAACCTTGAAACTTCGATGAAATGAAGTAAAAATAATTTATGCAATTTTTGTATACTTATAGAAAGAACTATAATTTTATAAAAAATAATTTAGTACAAAAATCAAAAAAGGACTAGTGGAAAATCGGTCAATATGTGGTGACGTTACCATTACTTCACTCACTTTATATGTCATAATCCATAAAAATCACTGTTATAACTTCTAAATAGCATCTTCTTAAAAAATAAAAAATCATTTAAAATTCCAAAAAAATTCGGTCCGTAAATAATTGGAAGTTGTCAACTTACCCTGCGTCGCGTTTCGTAATCAAGCGCACCCGCCACATAAATGGCACCAGTCATATTCTTAACCGCAAAAGCGCCACCAATGTTGCCACTCGTAATTTCGTAACGTATACGTGATGCTATACGCAAACAAAGCCAAAGTCAACAGCAGCAGCAGGAGCAGTAAACAACAGTGGCAGTAAATGTAAAAAATTGTAGTTGTTGGTGTTTGATGTTGACATTTTTAATTTCATGTGATATTTTAATACGCATGTGACAGTCCACGCGTGAGCGCGCCAGTTAGCCACGCACACACATTAACACATATTTCAAGGGGCAGCAAGCAGCAGCAGCAATTGAAGTTCCATTATGTTCAGCGCCAACAAGACGCAAAGCAGCGAAGCATTCATGTGTTTTTTTTGTTGTTGTACGTGTGTACGAGTAAAGAAGTGTAAGAGATAATTCGTGGAAAGAAATAATAATTTTTATAGTAATTTTACTTTTCATCTTCTTATCACTTTTTTATGCGCTCACACACAATGTGCGCTAGTGAGCGTATAAATACAAATGTACAATATGTATGTATGTATGCATGTGCATATGCATAACCTCTTAAGTGTGTACTTACATTCATCGTGATCCTTCGCTGTAACAGTTAATACAGTATGTTGGATATCTTCGTTTTCGTCCACTTCCGCCTCATAGAGTGACTTGTCGAAGTAGGGCGGATTGTCGTTCTTATCGGCGATGCCAATGCGTATGAATTTTGTCACTGTAAATAAAGTCGAATGAAGAGCAAAAGGGAGAAGAAGATAAGTTTGTGCAGTAATAAGATAAATAGCGGGAAATCAAATTGTATTTAGAGTGCACTAGCGTTGCACTCATCTAAGAAAATATTACTTGGCAGCTATGAACACTTCTGGATGTAGTTATCAAATGTGTAGTAATGGACAGCTGTCTTAATATAAAGGGTTTTCCAACAACAGGTGTTATTTTAAAAAGCCCGCTATTTCGGTAGATGTCACTTTTGAAGCCGTCATATGGAACGATATACTTCGCTTAAACAATGCATTGAAATTATTACAATTCAGAGACGGCAGAGACGGTTCGTAAAACTCGAACAGTTTTGGGTCATCGTGAAGCACCTTGTCGGACCGCAAAACAGAAATTAGTGAAAAAATTCGAGCTGCTGGACACAAGTTAGTGATGTGAAGAATAAAACCCGTGCACGTCGCTCAAGAGCAGCAAAAAATATTGCTGTTGTAGCCGCAAGTGTTGAAGAAAACCCAAGTTTGCCCAATCCTCCCCGTTCTTTGGAATTAGGCATTCCACAAACGTAATTGCACCGTATTTTGCATAAAGATTTGGGTCTTAAAGCTTATAAAGTCCAGCTAGCACAATAACTCAAGCCGGCCGATCATCAACAATGTCGTGTCTTTGCCGATTGGGTCGTTGAAATGCATGAGAATGCTACGGAATTCTATCGAAAAATCATCTTGAGTGATGAGGCCCATTTGCACCTCGGTGGCTTCGTCAACAAGCCAAATCGTCGGATCTGAGGCTCAGAAAATCCCAGAGTTATTGTTGAAAAGCCTCTCTATCCTCAACGTGTGACTGTTTGCTGCGATTTATGGTCCGGTGGAGTTGTTGGACCTTACTTTTTCGAAAATGAAGCTAGAGCGACAGTTACGGTGAATGGATTACGCTATCGAGAGAGGATTAACGATTTTTATGGCCGGAATCGGATAGTATTGATCTGGACAACGTTTATTTTGAACAAAATGGTGCTACGTGCCATTCACGCAACGAAACCATTATTTGAATATCAAAATAACACCTCTTATTGGAAAACCCTTTATAAGTACAAAAGTATAATACTTAGCACCTCAATATTTTCAAGAATTTTGATTATTTCTCTTTTCTTTTAATATTCATTACTTTTTCATAAGACAACAAACTGTGTCTAATTTTTTTTTGGAAATGAGGGGATTTAAAATGCCTAATGCATCATCAACGCTGCCGTCACAGCAATGGTATGTGCGGAGTTTGTCGAATGAAAAAAATTAATTTTAATTATTATTTTCATCAAAAATTTGTAATTTCAAAATTTTGAATCGGAATTAAAAAACAGACAAGAAAATGAGTACGCAGTATGGCCCGTTCATTTATAGTCTAATGAAGTGCATGTTTGAAGTTGCTAGAAAAGCCCGTTGATTTTATTAATTCTTTCCTTCACGGTGTTGCGTATTTTTTTCATATAACAAATCCACCAAATGTTTTTTTTTTTTATTTGAAGAAAATAGGCAACGGTGCCAGTAAAACCTTTCATCCAAAATCAACGAGAATTTTAAGCTACTTGAAACTTACACTTTATTATACTATAATTTAATAGCCTATAAAAGTCCATACCAAATTTTTTTTTTTTATTATGTTGAAAAATTTTTATCAAATTTTTTTTTCAATTTTTAAAAATTTGTACAAAGTTTCAAACTTGGCGTAGTATGATCTTCATTATATATATATACATCCCATAGTTCCTAGAGGAAACATAGGGCCTCCTTCTTTATACAATTGAGCTAGTTATATCTTCATAAAAAAATAATAATTTAAATTAAAAAATATATAAATAAATAAATTGTGAAAACTTGTGAAAATATTGAGATGCTAGTTTTTTTTCGCTGGCTGCACATATCCTATGTACCCAAGCTTGTAAGAAGGTACGCTGCACATGCCTATTATTTTATAATCAATAAAACCGAATATAATAAAAAATAAATAAAAAAATAAAAGAAATAAATCGAATATAATAAAAAATAAATAGCATTTCACGTGAAATGGCTGTGAAAAACCATACAAATTGCATTGCTGTATCTCACTGCAAAGTTAGTACTCAGCTCGCGCCGTGAAAACACCGCACAACATTCTAGCAACATAATGCCAGCAACATGTTTGGACACTTATTTAATTTGCATATGACATTTCAATTTGAACGAGAACTGACAAGTGATTTGCGAATGAAGTGCCTATGATCGAATACTACGAAGACATGGCGTTTTTAAACGAAACGTCCTCGCAATGACTGTAAGTAAAACTTCTTTATATTTTTTGTGTTAATATATGTAGATATATGTATGTATGTTTGTCGAAAAACACTTTTCTTACCAAAATTTTCCAATTACATCTGGGGCGATACTCATAAATTTGACGCTTCTTCTCAATTAACATTTAATTTTGCTAGCCACATTTCTTATCTGTTAAGATAGTACTAGCGTGTACAAGCAAAAGTAGCTTAAATTGACTTGAGAAAGAACTTAGGGTACTTATCCCGAGGTGGTCGGAATAAAAGCACTGCGAAAGTTTGCAAAGTTTCGAAATGTTTTTTTTAATTTAATAAAAAAATTATTTTTTTGTATAAAAGAATGGGTTATGGGTAATGGGTTACGAGTCTAGAGCTTTGAGAAAACCCAAATACTTCTTTGTCCTCTTTTCTTTGTTCAGTCTTTAGTCCTTGACTTATTTTCTTCCATGTTTAAAATTCTAATACTCTTAAACAATTTTTGCAGCTGATTTGTATCAGATACCCTCAATACGTAAAAGCATTTATTTCCAAATTGTGAAGTTCTAGTTTTAGTGTTGCATACATTTTTGCAGTTTAAGCGCAAAATAGTAAATAGTCAGCAGGTGAAAAATTGTTGCATAAGACTTTAATAAAAAAAATAATAAATAAAAAAATAAATAAAAAAGTTTAACCCATCTTCGGCCGCTACAAGAATTCGACATAATTTTTCCATTTCCTTTTTAGTCAGTGCTTATAGGACCATAATCAAGAAAAATTAAAAAAAAAAAATTCTGACCATCGGTGTTTTAGATATGGACTGGTCGAAAAATCGACCACTGGCCAAAAACCGTCAAATATATTAAAAAAAAATACAACATTTATGAAAAAAATTTAGCACACGAAGTCAATTTATTTCATTTTATTTCAAATACAAATATTTTTTTTGTTGTTTTATTGATAGAAAAGTCAGCTTACAAATTTTTACGATAATCATCAAAACATATAGTACATATGTAAATGAATATTGCACTTTTTGCAAGTAATAGTAGTATGTTTCTTGCAAAATTTACACCGCCAAAATTTTTTTTCAATGCTTCTCATGCCTTTCATTGATCCGAGGAAGGTTCGATGGACCTTCATCTCCATGTTCGTTTTCATACTCGTCCTCGTCCTTGTTCTATACTTTGCCACCGCATTATCATGGAGATCCACACCACCCATGCCATGATTATACTCTTGAATAGCTTTTGGCTGCGGGATAGTGATAGTTTGTTTTTTCTTCCGAACAATATCTTTTAGTGCTAATAATTGGATTGACTGTGGAGTTATTAGTTATAACATTGACTACAGCATTATCATTCCACCGAACAGTAAATATTTCTTGCTGATGATCAAGTAGTTGGTCAAATGTTCCTCGTATTTCTTTTTTTAAATTTCTCTAAGGAGAATCGCCCATTCTATTTTCGCGAATAGTACCAGTTGCAAAAAATCGACGTTCGTTCAGAGGGCACATTAGATGGTATGAAGAGAAAAAAATTATCAAAGAAAATGAGGTGGCACTCGGGGTCAGATACATTGGCAAGCAAGTCTAAGACTGTTTGTGCGCCTAGACCAATAGTTTTATCGTGAGGGGTTGCTGCTCCCCCGTACAATGAACTAGAAAATAAGTACCCACTTTCAGATCACAAGCACCATGTTTTCAACCCAAACCGGATTGGCTTTCCCTTGATAAACATTTTGCAGGAGTGGCGTCCAAAGTATGGAATCATCTGTTCGTCTATAGAGAGATTATGGCTAAAGACTCCAAACTACATAAACTTTTTGTTGAGAGCGTCAGTAATAGGACGAACTTTCGCAAAACGGTCTGCTGCGTTTAAATTCGTGTTGTCAGCGAGATGGAAAAACTGCTTAATTTTTTTAAACCAATTACGACTCATAGCCTGCTTCACAATTGGAACTCCCATGTCCGGTCGAACAGACCAGTAGTGGTCAAGGTGTGGCAAAGTATGGTACCCCGATAGGTACAATATTCCAATAAACCTACGTATTTCGATTGGCGTGATGTTAATTGGAGCATTGTGTTGGTTTGCATACTCATTTGTGAAAGTGGTAATATTTGTGATCAAAAAACAATGTAAAGAGATCATAGGGGGATTTTGAGCCTACAAAATAGTGCAATTATATATACGTATACAAAAAGGATTGATTGCTTACCAATTTCAGAAAACATTTATTCGAATTTGATTGCTTCCACATTTATTGCGGTCCTTGTGTATTGAAAATCGCTGGGTTTTCGCCATATGGGACGGGCAAAACCCGATTTACTCAAGCGAAAAACTCTAGAACTAAAAATCTTAGCGGAATGCCAACATTCCACCGCTGCATCCCTTTTAGGATAGTTCTGCCCTAGTTCGATATTAGACGAATGAGAACTAGTTCGATTTGTAGGTATTTTCTAATAGTCCCGTACCATCCAATATAGGACAGGTTCGATTTTGGAGGTAAGGTACTAGTGCTGAACTAGAATTTTGGTTCACTAGTAGTGATTTTCCCTTTCCTATACCACAAAGATAATCACTTCCATCTCTTTCAATAAGAAAAAAATATTGCTAGATTTTGTTCTATCCTACATGACAGTTCCTGGCCAGCGGTCGATTTCTCGACCACTAAAGTTTACGTCCATGAAACAGTAAAAATTATTGCAATATCGATATGTTACTTTTTTGATTCTCTTAATTTCATCTTTTCTCTTCACAATAAATTAGCAACAATTATTTGTTTTTTTGTTTTTCATTATTTTTTCATCTGCACAAAAAACACGTAAAAATAGTGATAATTTCATTCTTTTACAAAAATCTGCCCTGAACCTTTTTTTCTTAAAAAATTATGCTCTGGAAATTAACTAAATTCCAAATTTAAAACTTGTGAAAACTGATCAATAAATTTACATTTAGTTTCTGAGATATTGGAGTCCGAAGTTGGTGGTCGAAAAATCGACCAGCTGCCGAAAATGGCTTAATGCACTGAAGAGTATTTTAATTAAATGACAACTAATATATATTCCTACGAGTATAAGTTCTTATAATTGTAAGCCATTTGCCATCACCAAACTAAGAAATGGAAGGCAATGGGAAGGAGCTTCCGGAAGGAAAAGAAGTTGAAGTTTCGCTAAATGTCTCGCTAGAGAGAACAAAAATGGAGAATACCTGCTGTTGATACTTTTTTTTGTTGTTTTTTTTTTGTTTTGTGTTTTGATGCGCATCGTTTTCCGATTATCGCTCCAGTGATTGGTTTTTTTGAGTGGAAACGAGTCATTGTGCGCACAGTGCCTTATGGAACTTCTGCTGTAAAGTTTTCAAATGAGCAGAATTTATACAATAAAATCAAGCATTCAGCATTTGCAATAGTTCCAAATTGAAAAAAAACATTTCCGGCAAAATTTCAAGCTTTTCAGTCAGTATTTTTAAAACTATTCTGTGTATGCAGTGTTATAACCAATTCAATTTTGAGTATGCAGCCCTTTCATCCATTCAATTTTTACATTTATATAAAATTACTCAAGTTTAATGTGGCTCAAAAATCACATTTGTTAGAACATATTTCTTAGTTTTCTGTATTACAACTCAACTACAGAACTACTTAGCTACTTTTCAAATATTCTCTCTAAGTATTCCTTTTGCATATTGTCATTGGAAAATATTGCATTTTTCACACAATTGGAATTGCTTAAACGAGACGGTCGTTTTATTCCTTGGACACTCTATTTGTGAATAATATTAATGCTTGACAACTTTTTTCTTCATTGGCGGTGTAATGCATTTTCTTCCAAAAAAAAAAAAATCGGGCATTCGTTGTATGATGAAAAATCGCAAGACCGCCAGCAAAAAAAAAAACAAATAATCAAAAATCAGCGCTATTTTTCAGCCACTTTAAACTGGCACAATATTATACCAAAATTCAATGGACTGTGAAATTGCATACTCGAAATTTTTCTAAAGATTCTGATTAAAATGTTTGAGGTTTTAGTAAAGTGATTTATATTGAGTGCTATAAGAGAAAGGTGTGGTTCAGCTTGGACAAAACATTCATCATGAACGGCGTTATTTGTAACCAAAAAAATAGCTATTTTTCCCTCAAATATTCACGAATCCATGTATATCTGCACTGGCATACAGGCAAACATAAAATATTATTTAAAGCAATCACAATGTCGAAATAAATCATTTGGAAATTATTTCTCTTGCCACATGTCCCTTCTTATTAAAAATACCTTCCTTTATCGCTTTTCATGCAAAATTATACTGCACAACAAACTTTTGCGTTTATTCGTATATCAAATAAATATTTTAGATGCTTTGTGTTGATTTTTTTATAAAAACAGAGCAGAAATAAAAGTGAAATCGGTTTCGCTTAAAATCATATTTTTCAAACTCATATTTATTTGTAAGTATGCATATACAAAACATTTTTACATCAATATTAATGGAGATAATAAAATATATGTACAGCATTAATGTACAAGTTTGTATGTCTGTATACGAAAACATTTGGCATTTAAGGCAAATAAAAAATTGATATCAAATGAAATTGTGGCATTACATGCAGGGTGTATTGTGAAAAATGACACATAGACAAAAAGAAATGTCACAATCCGTTTGATTTTGATTTTGTGTTTGTCATTGAATAATTCCGGCAGAATTTGATATGCCATAATTTATATGACAAAGCGAAGCGGTATTTGTATGATAAAAATGTATTATTAATTAAATTTAACTGCAACATGAAAATAATAATAATAAACAAGTACGACACAGAGAAATATTTTCATGTAATATAATAAAATTTCCAAATTAAATTAAGTCAAAAATATCAGCCTCAGAAAGCCTTTCAGATTTTACAGTACTTTAAAAAAACATTGAAAAAAAGTCATTTGCTTTTCATTAGGATTGTCTGATACAGAAGCTGCGTAGGCAATACACATTACATACACTCAGTTATAAAAAAACTGGCTATGCATGAAAGAAATATCAAGTCTAGGTAAGTAAGAAGGTAGATACTAACCCAAAAAGGGTGTATGCGCCAATTATACAGGGTGAACGATATGAAGTGTTACCAACTTCACACTGATTGTTTCTGTAAAACAGATCATGACATCAACGTCAAAATTATTCTAATGACAGTTCAATATATTGTTTATAAGCCATCAAAAACTTTTGCGAAGTGGAAAAAATGGCCAAAAAACTGAAAATATCGGAAGACAGCATTCGACGCATATTGAAAACTGAGCTGAAGATCAAGGCTTACAAGTTCCAAAAAGCGCACGATCTTTCACTCCAGCAAAAAAAAGGAGTTGTTGCGCTTGCACGAACGTGGCGAATTTCCTAACATTGTGTTCTTTGATGAAAAAAATTTCCCAATTGAGCAGTTCATAAACACTCAAAACGATCGTGTTTACTTGACCGAACACTCATACGAGAATTTAAGCCTACGTATGGCCACTCGAAGCAATTTCCCATCACAATTAATGGTTTGGGCCGCAGTGACTCAACTGAACGACATTGAAAATTATTGTGCCCATGCTAATATTTTTTTCGAGGCGATTGAGTCTTGGCGATTGGCGATCAAGACGATGCAATGTGCAGCACAGTCAACGAAAAAAATCAATTTATTGTAAGCGATATTATCTGGAACGGCGGCCGCCATAGTCGAATGGGTTGGTGCGTGACTACCATTCGGAATTCACAGAGAGAACGTAGGTTCAAATCTCGGTGAAACACCAAATTAAGAAAAACATTTATCTAATAGCGGTCGCCCCTCGGCAGACAATGGCAAACCTCCGAGCAGGAACTCGGCCAAACACCGAAAAAGGGTGTTATATATATTATCTGGAAGTCTGGTCCCAGGTGTGGCCAACGTCAAACTGTTAATCGACTATGGGAGAACTTAAAGGAATCTGCTGATTTGCTGACGTATTATGGAATATGACAGAGGTCGATAATAACTGAAATTGTTTTGGTCATACACGAATCGTCTAAACAACGACTGCTTGGATAAGCGTAAGAATACGCGTTAGGGCACAGCTGTGCTGTCAAGTCCTGTATGACATAGCAGCAAAAGTTTCTCAAATAATTCTCCTTCGCATAGCCAAATCTTGTAATTTTTATTAAGTATTATAATTGTTATGAATTAACCAGACATAATTTCACCTTCGAAACATAGCCTTTATTTAACTGAGTTTTTTTGCTGCACTTCTGCTTCGAAACATGCTCCCTGAAGGTACTCCAAAAGTTTTCTATTGGATTGAGCCTTAAATCAAAGCTCGGAACACAAAAGTAGTGAAGTCAATATTGCGTACAAGTCTAAGAAAGAGACCTACAAAGAGAAAATATCCCAACTTTTCCAAGTGAAGAAAGACGGGTCACCTTCCACAACGTCAAGTAAACACGATTGATGTCGAATTGCGGTGAACCAGCTCAAACGGTGGCTAAGTAAGTAATTGACGACAGGAGTGGCTTTTCGCGCCAATTAAGAAGAAGTGGCTTTACTGTGTGTGTAGTGAAATTTGCGGTGAATTATCTGGTGTGAGCTGCGCCATTTGGGTATGGAACAACGATTGCTTGGTCTGAACTAGTGACAGGATTAGGCCGATGGAAAAAGATAAGTTGCACTCAACGATAGCGACTCGCTAGAAGCCGTGGGAGTCTTGATAGGAGTTTTTTATAAGTAACCATTACGATGATTGCTATTATGATTTTGTTGGTAACAAATTTCCCATCACAGAAGCTTGTAAAAATCGACTGCCATTGTTTTTTTTTGCCAGTAGTAACGAGGGTTTCTATGAGAGAGGCATAATGAAAGCGCAAATCTATTTCGATGCCCATTTGTATGTGCATATACATGTGAAAAACATATAAATTTACCGTAAAAAATGTGCTAGATTTCAGCTTAGGGGTTTCTCCCTACCTCGAGCTTGAAAGAGTCAGTATGCACATAAGTGACTACTTTAAGATTATAAAACTTTACTTAAAACATTTGCTGGACTCTTCTTTACTTGTTCTCTTTAAGCCTTTAATTTTCTTCATAGTCATTCGTAACATAAAAGTTTAGTAGGGTATTCATAAATTATACGGCCCAAAGTATTTTACCAGAAACCGGTGTATGTTTTGCTGAATCAAAATCTAGAATGCTTTGGTAGCTTCCTAGATATTTTAAACCAAAAATGCAACAAACGCAATTTTTTTCTCTAAGCCATACAAAACATTTTGAAAGTACCAGTTATCTTCTTTCGATTGACATTTAGACCTTTTTAAATCGATAAATTTCACAATATTCAATAATCGGAATTTTTAGGATTTTGTTTTGTAGTGAGGAGATTCCGGGACTATGCCGAAATTTAGGGTCTTTGTCTTTGTTCAAATATATTGTATTTCAGGTATTAAGTAAGACAATAAATTAAACATATTTATGAACAAGGAAAGCAAACATAAAATTCCACAAACTTAAATCGTCAATATTTTATGGTATATCAAAGTGCAAAAGACCTTAGGGTCAAACTCCAAACCATTCCATTTTATAACAAAGCTTTATACCACAAATATATTTCGTACAGCAGCAGCTACTTCTATAAAGCATGACCCGTCTGGGTCTTGATAACTAGTTTGTTGTTGGAAATAAAAAGTGGTAAAGCATCTATCATCACCAGTAAAATGAATATCAATTTCCCTATGTATGTTTGTACATGACATTGAAAGAAAACATATCTCAGCAGATTTCTTCTAGTTTTAATACCAGTCTACCTTTCATTGCCATTAGGAGGTAATTTCTACGCGAAAGCTTCTTTATTGAACAATATTAAATTATGTATATTAGTTGCTTTTTTTTTGTAAGACTACAGCAGGAAAGGATCTGGCAACTATTATAAAGGCACCATATTTCGACTATTTACTTATTAACCATTTTTTTTAATTAAAGTGCACTCAAGTTTCAAAGCTTGCCAAAAGATTTATAAAAATTCGAAAAATTTTCAATAATATATTTTAATATTTTTTCTTAATTCAGGTACGCAGTTTTAGAGCCAATATAGTACAACTTTTATGCTAGTTCAAAGTCGCTCAAAACTTTCGCTGATTTTTGATCATTTTTTTCCTCACGATATTTCGTATTTTTACCGTATCAAAAAAAAAAAAACTTGTTGTTAATGTAAATTTTTTCGATATGGCTGATGAGAAATAAATACCCAAAATTTAAGTTACGCTCTATTTTTCATCCCTTTTAGTGCAAACATATAGGGTGTTTTTTTAGCTGATTGAGAAAAGTCGATATCGATAACTATGGTTCGACAGCTAAGCAATGGCAAACTGTGTTGACATTTCTGTTAAGTAATGTTTGGCAAGTCATCATGAAACGTTTAACGCCAAAACAACGCTTTGAAATTGTGGAAATTTATTTTGAAACAATAAATCTGTGCACGATGTGCATAGAGCGAAGTATTTAAGAAGACACCGAAATATCGAATCTTCGCCATTCTTAACTTTCTCCCCTTTGTACTTCAACTACGTGGAAAATTTCAGGTAAGAATATTGGCTTACACGTCTAGAAAACATAGCTCGAATTAAAGCCAAATGGAACTTCGCTTGCGTCGCATTTTTGGTGGTTAGGCTTATTTGAATTTATTATTCAGATTTATTAGAACAAGTGATCAAAAATTGGACTTATCGAATGGACCATATAACTTGTAGCAATGGCGGACGTATGCTGGATATCATATTCGAAAAATAAATGCCATGAAATTATACTTATGTATATACAAAATTATAATAGAAGAAAATTCATTTCAACAATATTTCTGTTTTAAATTTCATTTAATATCGATAGCGGTGTAAAACAAGGTTATGGCCTTTCAAGAAACACGAGATCGCTATATCTATTTTCAAGTCAGCTCTGACTATAGCATACGCGGACGATATAGTCATTGTGGTCCGTAGTAGACGTTACCTAGGCGACATCTTCCCAGCGATAGAAAAAAAATCGAGATTGGTAAGATTTGCAATAAACATAAACAAAACTAAATAAATGAGGATGTCAAAAGTGAAAAGGAAGGCACCTGGCGTTATTGACATCGAAGACTTCAGTTTTGAGAGCTTGTCCAAATTTACATTTTTATTAATAAGTAACGACAACAGCACTGGCGAATCGTGCACACTTCGCTAACATAAATCTCCTGAAATCAACATCTCTCTCACGTAGATGCAAACTCGTTATTTATAATTCGTTCATCAGACTCATGTTGACCTACGGCCGAAAAATTTGGAGCATGAATCTTGCAGATGAGGAGCGCCTGAGAATATTTCAAATATTTCAAGATTTATCAAGTCGCTACGCATCAGGTGGGCAGGTCACATCATCCGCATGGATGAGGGTACACCACAAAAACTTCTGCTGGACCACAATCCTTTATGCTCAACACCCCGTAGCAGACCAAAAACAACTTGGCTGCATAACGTCATCGAGGACCTCAAAAAATTCGGCGTCAAAAACTGAAAATCTCCAGCGCTGGATTGTTTCGAATGGAGAAAGATTGCTGAGACAGCTAAAGCCCACTTCGGGCTGTAACGTTTATAGATGATGATGATTATCATTTTGAGTTCTGATTCTCTTAAGAAAACACCCTATACCTTACATGTGTGCGAAACTATGAACTTGGGCAAGGCTTTACTTTACATAAAAAAGTAAGTTTTGCTTTAGTTCCATTCCGTTTACACTTCGCATGGAGGAGTATCAACTGAAAGGTCGCAGATTTAATGTCAGCAAAGTCAATTGTGCTAAATTTGCTCGGATATGCATATGAAAATATGTGTGCATATATATTTAAAAATATAAAAAATGACGTATTTCTATTTTTCATATTTTCAAAAAACAAAAGAGGAATAAATTAAAAAGGTCAGACGCTGGCTTTGCATATCCTCTGGCGTGGATGTTTTTACCGAATTGCAAATACACATAAACAATAAACCACACACCGACCACACACATACATATAAAAACACATATAAATAAGTGCATACTAGCTACTGCTGCTGTGTAAGTAATGTTGCAAGTTGCAAATGGCAGCTACCACAAACTGGCTAGCTGGCTGGCAGAAGAGCAGGCAAGCAAGCAAAGAACGAAAGTGAATTATGAGCTTTGTGATATACGAATATTCTCCGTATTGTCATGATTGCCTCGCCTGAGATAACCGCTCCGAGTGGAAGGATACAGAGCAGTTCAATGGTAATGGCGTGTCGGCCCAGTGGGACTGGTAAATTGGGCATATTTTATTTACACAACTACCAACATACGTACAAACACACACACACACACATGCATGCATACCCAATGTACTGTATACTTTTGTGCAGTTGACTTGTTTATCGTTTTCTTAACTATTAAAATATCACCAAGGCAACTGCTACAGTCATGCAACATGGTGTTGGTGGAGTTGCATCTGTAAAGTTTCGTGTGCTACAATTGTTGCAACACTCTCCACTCAAATGTAAATAAATTCGAATTACGTATACTTATGCAAGTGAAAGCCAAAGTTGAACGCACATTCGAAGTGTCAATGTTTTTGTTGCTGCTACTCGTATTGTTACATTAGTCTTGTTTTGTGTTTTGTGCTTTGTTTTTGTTTTCTTTTTTGCTTTGTTTGTCTTATTTGTTTCTTGCTCTGTATTACGCCCTTAGCAAATCGTACTTAAGACTTAAATAGTTTACAATTTGTGTTTGCATTGAAGTGAATGCGCATACGGTTGTACATATGTGTTTGTGTGTAAGTGGTTGTATTTGAGTGTGTGTGTGCATTTGTCAGTGTGTCCGTTTATCCGTGTGTGGTCATTACTTTGTTTTCGTGCAGTAACAAAAAGGTAGAACTCTAATCGAGTAGTGCTTGCATACCCATTTTCCAACTGATCCTCAACTGGTCCAAATAAATAGAGCTGGATATTTGTTACTAGACAAACGCGTTAGCGGTGCATTTGCGACCTAAATTATAAGTTTTTATTATAAATCGTGTCGTAGAAGTTTGTATATTGTTGTCAAATAGTAACATTTATTAAAAAGTTCAGTTATTGTTGCTCAACAAAACTTCGAATTTATACATTAATGAGCCATTTCATGTCATTAGATTCCATTATTTCGACAGTGTCGCCAATACTTTTAAATCAGTTTATTTCTTAGGTTGAATATATAAAAAAGTTATGTGAAACAATTTTGAAATTTTTTCATAATTTTGACATATCTTGGATGCTGAAAATTGAGGCGTAGATTTTTTTAAAGTAAAATTAAGTTCGGTTTTTTTTATTTTTTTAAATTTTATTTTTATTTTTAAAGATAAAATAAACTTTCAAAAAAAACTATTACAATTTTTTGGAAAAAAAAAATATATTTTTTATATATTTTTTTCTTGGAATCCACCGCCATTCAATTTCCAAACTAATTGCGGTGTTCACTGGTCACTGGGTGATCGCTACTCATGCGGAGAAGCTTGGAATAATGCAGAAGCTGTGGGGATACTGCAGCGAAAGAGACTGTTGACCACTTTCTCTGCAAACGTCCGGCTCTGGCGGCTAGACGCTTGAGATTCCTTAGCGTGCCCTTTGGAGACGACTTGAATTAATTCTTCAGCCCAAATCCCTTTTCTCTCCTCCACTACATCAACAGCACTAGATGGCTGTAAAAGGTTTTCTCTGCCCAAAATTTTTCTTTGCACAGGTCAGTGGTCCACATTATGGTATCAAAACAGCGCGTAAGTGCTACTTGTAGTGTACCTGGCATACTCTTGCCATTTTACCTACCTACCTACATTCAAAATATTATCATTTTGGGATATATTTTAAAACCACTCCGCCCAAATTTTTTTCAAATTTTTATATTAATTCATTTATTTTAATCAAAATTCTTCGTTTTTTGAAATATTTGAAAACTTTCTTTAATTTTTTGTTTCTATTTTTTGTTATAAATAGCTGACACTATATTCAATAGTCCTTTCAAATCTCATATTGGATCGCCAAAACGTTTCGTGTTTTGTTTTAATATGCACAGCGTAGCACTGAAAAATATTGCTATATTAGGATATCACAGCAACTATAAGTGGGTTTGATGAATGTGCACACCAAAAAATAAACTCTGAATGATGTATACGGGCTTCATCTTACAAAAAACACTGTTTCGAGTCCTGCTAAAATCTACAAGGAGTCTAATGAGGAGAAGTGATGAGTGAGCCGAACACTTAAGCTACAACAGCAACCATTTTATGTCGGCTTCGAATGGCAGATCATTTCTATTGGAAGCTTTTTCATAGCAGAAGTGCACCTGGAGGTTTTCATTACCTGCTAAAAGGCGACTGATAGATGCATTGGTGAGTCAAAATCATATTGGAGACGTCCAAATATTCACATTCCGTCAAAGTTTTTAAAGGTGTTGCTTCATTTAGAGTTCTCTATCTAGTACTTCTTTCAATCGTTTTTCGTTTTCGAGTGCTGGATAGCAGTTTCTTGAGCCATAGAACTAAAATCCTTTTAACTTTCTTCTTATATGATTTTTCTCTACTTAAAATTGTATCATATGAAGCAACTTTTTTGGCTTATTTGAGCTAGCCAATGATGTTTCTTTAATGAACTGAAGAGCAATAAAAAGAACAATTTGATATGAGTTCTTGTTATCTTCAGCAATTGATTCATAAATGATAGGTGGCGCCAGGTTGTAGAACAGTCTAACACATTTGGCTTGAGTATGAACTTAAGACAACAAATATTATGTTAGCTATAGTCTACAATAATTACTGCATAAGTTGTTAAGATGAAAATTTACTAAACAGATTTGAGTGCTATCTATTGTGAGTGGATATTAGTTCATTTTCAAAAAATTGAATAAAATTGCTGCGGGACTTAGACTGACCGCATAAAGATTCATCAGGAGGGTGGCTGAAACCATGTTTTTTTTTTAATTTTGTTCTATGGCCGAAATTCTTTTTTCGTGTTTTATTTATTATTACCTGGTCCCAAGGATTTAAAAATTAGGTTTTTTTTGTTTTTTTTTTTAATTGAAGAAAAATTTCTATAGGATCTGACCGGAAATAGGCTCATCAGTAGGATGGCCCAAATTTTTTTTTACGTATTTATTTATTTATTACCTGTGCCACTAAACATGGCACTCTATACTTTATTTAATTTTAACTACTTGCTATGTGGGACTGAAGACCTATAAAACTAAAAAGTTAAGTTAAAGAAAATTTAACTAGTCTTTTATATTTGGTATAACGTTTTATCTTTGAAACACATTGGTTTTGGCCATCCCACTCTTCAGTCTCCATCGCATACTATATTTTACGAGATGAATAAATATGTATTATCAAGATCATTGATCGAGATTTATGGCCCGAAAGCTGCTGCTTGAGTATTACCTGTCAACTTGATGTAGATAACCGTTCCGTTTCTTGAAAAACAGTTGTGAAGAAGCGAAGAACGAACTATTTAATTTTTCACTAAACGTGGGAAGTTAGTGAGTATCAGCTAAAGATTAGTGGAGCTTGTGTTACTAATGGCATAGCCTAGCGAAAACAGACAGTTACTACCGCTAAGCGAGGACTAGTGCTGCCCTTAAACAGACTAGTTCTGTGCTATTATGAAGAGAGTTAAATTTACTGCAGAATTGCCTGCACTTGGCCATATGTAAATTTCTAGGAATTACCATGAAAATATCCATAGCATACAAATATATGTTCGTATGTATTATGGGATTGTATGTTTACACTATGTAGTATATGCACGTAGATATACTATATGTGGACCAAATAACACAACTCACACAAAACATCCCATTCACCAATATGTTTGCCTTCTTGTGATTATGTTTTAATTTGAATTATATTTGCATTAAGTCCTGTTGTGGCAATTAGATAACCGGATCGCTTGAGTTGTTTGCTCTACTAGTTTAACTTGATTTCCCCTCGGGTAAAATTACTGTTTGTGTTTGCATTCTCCGTGTGTGTGTGTGTGTGTATGAATGTGTGTCGGTGCGCTTTCTAAGGCTTGCAAATGCCTGTTTCATTATGTGTTTGTGCTAATGTTTTTGTTTGTGCTTTACCCGCAAATCTAGGTCAAATTGGTAGTAGTCATTTGGAGGACGATCGCTAGCACAAACTCACACATGCACTCATACACTTACATATAAGCTCGTTTTAATTAAAGTATTAGCACTAAACAAAGAGTAAGCATTTAAGCGTTTTCGGCTTAAGCAAACAAAGCTTCTATTCAACTCTTCAAAGGGATTCGAAACTATTGAGAAATGTATGACATCTTGAACTATTTGAATGTTGCTTGGGGAAGGATTTCTGCCGTTAAGTAACTGTATGTTAACAAAGATTTGATGATTTGAATACTAACTAAAGCAAATGAAGGAATAATTTACGTGAAAATATTTCAATAAACAAACTAATGTTATTATTAAGTACTCTTTCAAGTATATTTTATGTTGATGTATTAAGGAAAAACTTGTAACCTTTTACGGTTGCAGGATTTACGGGATTTAAATATTTATTATTTTGCAACAACTTAATTCGAAAAAATTGTATCAATATTCCCTAAGAATCTCTCCTACCATAAATAGATGGGTTGAAATATAATTTTTTATTTAAAGTGAAAATTATTTCATAGGTAACAAACCAAAATATTTAATTAGATGTATACGAATTTGGCAATACTTTAGCGTTAACATATATGCTTAGAAAATCTCGTATAATTCAAGCGAAATAAGCGGAAAGAGGTAGGCTTGAATACATACCGGACAGTCCATAAGTTCGTGCGTTTTTTAAAGGTGGTTTTAAAATTAATAAAAACAAGTTTAAAGTATTTATTAATCAATAATATATTTTCCTTCATTACTTACAATGTTTTCCCAACGTTTATGCAAATTTTTAATTCCCTGCTCAAAAAATGTATTGTCCTTGGAGCCAAAATACGCTTCGATATCCCTTTTTATAGCTTCTTTTAAGGAGTAGTTCTTCTTAGTCATATGGGATTGAAGTCCACGGAAAAGGTGATAAAGGTTGCGGTATGAGGTCTTGCGTTGTCGTGGTGAAACAAAACTTTGCGCCTATTCACTAAAGACGGTCGATTTTTGTTAAGTGCCTCATTCAGGTTTGATAGGTGATGGGAATAATAATCAGTAGTTATCATCTGGTTTGTTTCCAAAAGTTCATAATAAACAATACCGGCCATATCCCACCAAATAGACAGGAGAATCTTCTTGGGGTGAAGGCCATCTCTAAAGGTCGGTTCTGGTATTTCATCTTTATCTAACCGTTGGCGTTTGCGAACAGAATTATTGTAGAGGACACATTTTTCATCACCAGTAACGATGCGGTTCAGAAAACTTTCTTTTTAAAGCCGTTACAGCAGCTGAGAACACACATTCACTCTCTGCTGAAGGTTGGCGTCGGAAAGTCTATGCGGAACCCATTTTCCCAGCTTTGAAACCTTTACCAATCCTTACAATCACGGTATCCTCTCCGTGAACAGTGTTTATTTCTGCAGCAGCAGTTGTTGCATTTTTACCACTTTTGTAGAAAAATACAAAATATGCCTCTTATACGCGTTCGAAGATTTCATTTTATTTTTTAACAACACGTGCTTCTATCCGCGATTAAAATCACTTGTTGAATGCGCAACATATCAAAGAAAATATAAATTGTTCCGTTATATTCCGCGAGTAATTTTTTGTATGCAAAGATCGTTCAAAAGTGAAATTATAGGTAAAATACGCGCGAACTTATGGACTGACCTGATATAATAATAATCCACTGTTTTCGAATGTAACTTTATTCATGATTTCCAAGGTTACGTGAAGAGAGATGGGAGAATATAAGTAAGAAGAGAATGAGTAAGGAAGTGCGTGTTGTTTGTAGTGGAAGCATTGCTATGTGACTATACTCATTTCCGTTGGAATAAAAAATGAAGTAAGTTTTTACAACAGAGGCATACTTACATAAGTATATATTGCTCTCTATATGAAAAAGAAAAAAAGAAACAAAATCATTCTAAGTTCTCTATATTTCCTAAAAAGTTAAAGTTGTGTTGCCTTTTAAGCTATAAAATGTCATACGGCAGCGGTGGCATAGCTTACAGGGTCGTAAATAATCACCTACATTAGGAACATCAATCGTAGCAGGTCAATTTAAGCAGCGGTCAATTTTTCAACAGCGATGATCAGCGGTGGTAGCAGCAATTTGCACGGCAATAGTGGCACATCGGTGACGGCAGTCGATACATCGGTGCTCGTTTTAGTAGAAATATTATTTCTCGTTGAAACCATTTTGCACGCATATTATTTTGCAAAGGAGTAGTGGAGTACACACGTCACACCTGTATATTGATATTAGACTTATTTGCGATGGGATTTCTGAAATAAAACTCAATTTTTTTATTCTGGCTCTACTTCTTAATCGGCTGCCAGGCAAAAAGGAAGAGAGCCCGAAAAGATGCCAGAGTACTTCCTATATCTTAAAATTTGGTTACTTATGCAAATAATGGATGGTTGAGCTAACATAGAGTTAAATTAATATTTACCAAAAAAAAACTTTAAATAGTTTCGGAACTTTCCAACAATCCAGATATTTTCGGGATTTGTAATTTCTTACGAAGCATTTTAAATGGAGATAGAAAAATTGTATTGTTTGATTTAAAAACAATATTATTTTACAATTTTTCGAGTCTCAGTAAATATCGAAATCGAGCGGACTCGCGACTGACATCCTGACTTCAGAATGCTCACTGGTTTTCTCGTCGGTTGTAAATTACCACACTTGCATCTGCACAAAACGCATTTGGGTACTGACACTGACACTGGCTCTGCACTGATTGTTGCTGTATGTATTTGAATATAATACGAAAAGTTACGGCCATACCATTATGAGACTTGTAAAAATAGGAAACAAATTTGAAACGAGTTTTTTTTGTCAGAAAGGACAAAAAAAATGTTTTTTCCAAAAATTTTGAAATTATCCAAAATTCTAATTTTTTCTCCTAAAATTATATTTTATGCTTAAAAATTAAAACAAGAAATAGTTTTTACCAAAAGTTTTGATATTTATCGAAAACTCTAATTTTTCCTCCTAAAACTATATTTTATGCCAAAATTAAAATAAAAAATGTTTTTCCAAAATTTTTTAATTTATTAAAAATTCTAATTTTTTCTCCTAAAATTATATTTTATGCTAAAAATTCAAAATTTTTTTTTATGCAAAAATCTTTATCTTATCAAAAATTCTAATTTTTTCTCCTAAAATTATATTCATGCCAAAAATGAAAAAAAAACATTTTTGCAAAAATTTTGAAATTTGCAAAAAATTCTAATTTTTTCTCCTAGAATTATATTTTATGCTAAAGAATTATAAAAAGAAATAGTTTTTACCAAAAATTTTGATATTTATCAAAAAACTTAAATTTGTTCTCCTAAAATTATATTTTATACCAAAAATTTAAAAAAAAAATGTTTTTTCCAAAAATTTTTAATTTATTAAAAATTCTAATTTTTTCTCCTAAAATAACATTTTATGCTAAAAAATAAAAAAAAAAGTTTTGTTTTGCAAAAATTTTGAATTTATCAAAAATTTTGAATTAGTTAAATTTAAATTTTTTTTTCCTAAAACTATATTCGATGCTAAAAAACTAAAAAAAAAGTTTTGTTTTCCAAAAAATTTTAATTTATCAAAAATTCTAATTTTTTCTCCTAAAATTGCATTTTATTAATATAATAATCCATTATTTTTTTTTTATTTTATCAGCTCCTTAGGCAATGCTAAGACTACTAACATCCCGGCCAACTTCGATTATTTCTGCGATTTTCGACGATGGGCCTGCCTGTGTGAAGTGCATCTTTAACACCATAAATGCCTGAATGGAATCGAAAAAAACAAAATTGCACGTATTTAGCATTTACAGTATCGCCACCATTCACAATTTCAGCGGCCTGGCTTGCATTTTCGCCTTTATCAAAAAAACTGTAAAATGTACTGAATTTTCTCTTTTTTAACTTCCATTGTTAACACCCTGTAACTCACAACTCAATGGAAGGAACGAAAAAAAGCAATAGATTTTTTTAAATGTAAAATGTCAACTTGACAACGAGTACAAACTTTAAATTGTTTGATCAAAACTTTACAAGATATAATTAGATCGCTAGAGCCATCTACCGAGCAAATTATGGATTTATTTTTCCCCTAACTAATATTTCACTTTAAGAAGCTGAATAATACAACTTTCAACATTAAATAAATCTCAAAATAGTTAATTTTTTTTCAAAGTTTTTCAGTTTACTTCTCATTATACGTAAGCCTACAAATAAATCAATTAGTCCAAAGTAATGGCATCACTTTCTTCAGTGCCTTACCTCCAAAGTGAAAAGACGGAACAGGCGGTCCGGAAAATATAAGGTTGTCAAAAAAGTCTTGCGGTATTTTTATTGAATTTTCAATTGTTCATAAAATTGGTTATAATAATGCGATTTAAGTCAAATATGCGCCGTTTTGTTCGATGACGAGTTCCCAACGAGATGCCAACTTCATAATGCCCCTCTTATAGAAGCTCGCTTCCCTATTGTCAAAAAACTCGGAGAGCCAATTTTCACACGACTCTCTTGAGGACAACTTCCGACTACCAAGCTCGTTCGCCATGGACAGAAATAGGTGGTAATCACTTGGTGCGAGATCCGGACTATACGGTGGATGCAAAAGAACCTCCCATCCGAGCTCCCGGAGCTTCTGGCGCGTCACCAAACATGTGTGTGGCCTGGCGTTGTCCTGATGGAAGACAATTCGGCCTCTGTTGTTCAAAGATGGCCTCTTCTGCATGAGTGCTGCATTCAAGCGGTCCAGTTGTTGGCAGTACAGGTCCGAATTGAGCGTTTGGCCATAGGGGAGCAGTTCATAGTGGATGATTCCCTGCCAATCCCACCAAACACACAGAAGAACCTTCCTGGCCGTCAATCCAGGCTTGGCCACCGTCTGGGCAGCTTCACCGCTTTTCGACCACGACCGTTTGCGCTTCACGTTGTCGTAAGTGACCCACTTTTCATCGCCAGTCACCATCCGCTTCAAAAACGGGTCGATTTAGTTGCGATTCAGAAGCGATTCGCATGCATCCATACGGGCAAAAATGTTTTTTTGCGTCAAGTCGTGTGGCACCCATACATCGAGCTTCTGAATCCAAACTTATTCAAATGGTTTATAACGGTTTGATGACTCATGCCCAGCTCTTGGCCGATGCTACGGCTTCTACTATGCCGGTCTCTTTCGATCAATTCAGCGATTTTATCGCAATTTTCGACGACAGGCCTTCCGGACTGTGGCGCATCTTCGATCACCTCTGCACCAGAACGAAAAGGTTGAAACCATCGTTGTGCGGTGGAAATGGAAACTGTATCGGGTCCATAAACTGCACAAATTTTATTGGCAGCATGAGATGCATTTTTGCCTTTATCGTAGTAGTACTGTAAAATATGCCGTATTTTCTCTTTATTTTGCTCCATGTTTGCGACGCTATAACTCACGAACGACTAAAAGCAAACAACAATTAATCAAACACGTGTTAGCACGTGAAAAGAGCTTTCCAAAAAGCTCTAGCGTGAACCGATGCGACGAATACAACTAGAACTACGCGCTTGCAAAGACAAGCTTGCGGAAATACCACAAGACTTTTTTGACAACCTTATATATGTTGTTTATGGACCTAATGCGGCTTCGAGTGCAACAACAAAGCATTAATTCCAAAACTTTCATAGTAAAGCACTTTCTGGTAAGTCAATCGACAATAAAATTATGAGAATCGTGAAGTTGGTCTGGCATATGAACACTTATTATATTTTACGGGAAATGAAGATGATTAGGTTAGGTAAGATAAGTTAGAAAATTGTTTGATTTGTTAATATGACGCTTAGAATTTTTTACTTTACCTAATACGAAATTAGTTTTTAGCTGATATTTTGAGTAGGAAAGAGTTAGCAACGTAAAAAGGGCATATGATTCAGAAAGATGCTCGCATTCGAACTACCCTGTAAGAGAACATTTTATTTATTCGCATCCAACATGATTTCCTTCGAACAATTCTGACCATATCCTACATTATTTTCAGAAAATTTTTTATATACAAAATCTTCAACGAATTATTGCTTGCAATAAATTTAAGTTTTATGATGATGTCAGTTTTACTAATGAGATATTAACGAGCATCTTTACTGCAACTAAGTAATTACGTGATTAAGAGTTTGTAGTTATCAGATGCTATTTATTGAATGTCAAAGAATAACAAAATGAAAAGCTTGACAATTTCTGACTAAACAAATGTTACGATTTTATAAATCTAATTTGTTCATCCACTAATTACCACAACTACAACTAACAACATTAACTATGCATGCATGCATCTGTACAATGTACGAGTATTTGCATGCATTAGAGCAGGTCGATTTGTATCGTTTGACAAGAAACAATAAAGCATTCAACTCAACAATTTCTAAATCACAAAACATACTGATTTAGGAAGCTGTACGTATTATCTGATTTGCTTTCTCACTAATTACCTTAACTACCGTCGTGAGTAGTAATTGTGTTTATCAGGGTGGTTTGCTTTCCTCGGCAGAAATAGTTACAAAAATTATAAATAAAAAACCACATAATGACGTGTTTTGAGTGCTCATTTATTTAATTTTTATTTTAAATTATTTTTGTATAAAAATAAAGTTCATTTTATAAAACAATAAGTCCATATTGGACCAAGTTTCAGTATTTATGAAGACTCGAAAAATTTTACTCAACGTTTTAAATTTTTTAATTAGAACTTTTAAGTAACATTTCGTTGCTCTATTTTGTAGCCAATTCAGTTTTAGTGCATCAAAGTGAAACTTTGAAGTATACCAAAATTCTCGCCAAATTTTTAGTATTTTCTTCCCTGACGATGTTTAATGATATTTTTTCACTTCGCTCGGCTTGGTTATCTACCTTCTACAGTTTGGGGACTGTGCGAGTAAATCCTATCTACTGATGCTGCACTTACCACAAGAAATGCTTTAGCCACGCAAAGAAGAATTTGTGGGTACAACTTTCGGTGTTGACATATCTAATGTTCTATGGCGCGACATAAAAACAGTGCATTTGGTATCTTCTTATATTGGTATTAAAAATTTCTTGTCTTGAAATAGAGATATATTGCAAAAGTGAAAGTGAAAGAAAATATCGAAATAGATTGCTCAAATGTCATAAAAGAAAGGGCGGTGTGGATTTCGTGAATGGGCTTGTTGCCGCTATCGTATCATATGAAGACTAGAAAGTGGAAAAATCGCATCTTGTATCATTCCTTGAATATGGCAATGGTAAATGCATATATTTATATGAAATGCCTACATAAAGGAGACTCAACTGTCAACTGCCTAGCTTTCGCAGTGAAGTCGCTGAAACAATATGTTTATTTGGTTCTCTCCAGTCCCGTGGTCGTGGTCGTCCATCATCCCATTCGGCATCTCCTGTATCACAGCGATCGGTGTTGAAGAAAACCTATTTTCCAACAAACGATGTTCATTACGACCAGATTAACCATTGGTGTAAAATGTTATATCGATCGAGCAAAAAAAGCTGCAAAATGCGCGGTTGCAAGTCTGGAACTCAGGCATTCTGTTCAAAATGTAATATTCGTTTATATAATTCAAGAACAAAAAGTTATTTTTTTTTGAGTACCACAACGAAAAATAAATAATAAAACAATGATTAATACCCAATACAAAAAAAAAAAATATAAATTTAAGCGTAAATACCCAGTCCAGACAAAAGGCGAAGTAATTATTTTTACTTGTACAAGGTAAAGTAAGAGTTTAATAAAAAAACACGTCAGGCCGAACTGGTCTATAGCCAAAAATAAGTGCAATAAAAAAGCTCATTGGTTGAAAATCCTTGTACACTTTTGCGCTTACACTAGCAGAGAAAATTTTACGGCGACCAAAAGACCAACCACAGAAATAACAGATGTCTATGTCCCAAACATACAGAGGTTCCTGTTGTCGTGCGCACGAAATTTCGAGCCAGTTTTTAGGTGTTGTGGGCAACAAAGGAAATGCCACCACATTTCTTTACTCAAGTATTTTGAGTCAATTATGCTGCACATATCAGGTTCAAGAGACATCAGTGAAGCCCTAGATAGTGTACGTGATGATAGCCCGTACATCTTTCAGCAAGACTCTGCTTCTTCATACAAAGCGTTGGCAACATAAGATTGGATGCCTGAAAATTTCCACGACCATATAACACCGCACTTATAGCCGCCTAACTCCGCATACGTACTACGTATGGGTCGCAGTTTAGCGTGAAATCAAAAACTATTACCATAACACCGGCTGCAATTAATACCGCTAAGGTCAATTTGAATAAGTAGCATTCGATTCCAGTATACAATTGTTTCCGGTCTCGGATCGAGGGGTCTATTGCAGTTAATGGAAATTGTATTGAATAATTTTATAGATACATATATGATAAGATAATATTGTGTAGAAAATTTGCGAAGTTTAATTTAATTTTTTTCAAAATAAAAACTTACTAATTTTATTCTCAAGTTGTCCCCAAACATCGTGCGCACCCGTATATATATAAACAACATTTCGTGCAATGAAATGTGAATGTAAACAAAGTTTGATAGTTTAGAGACCAAATGAAGTGGAAAAGTCTGTTCAGCCACGTATATTGAATGCATGATTTAATGATAAAACATTAAATCCCTTTTAGTAAAATTAGTATCAAAAAAGTAAAAGCTGGTAGGTACTGGGCTTTGTTAAACCACCTCTGAACATTTCACTTACGCGTGAGAAGATAGCCTCATTGGAAACATGTTTTGTCCTCGTGAAGACTACTCAACTCTTCTCCCTGTCGTGGCTTCTTGCGAAATGTGATTTTATTCAAAATCTTCTCACCATCAAACAATTTTTTAAATTCTCCACTGATGCGTCACTTAGGCAAAGCCGCTCAGCTTCATCAATTTGCTTGTTACCACGAGGGTTGCGAACTGCGTTTAATTACATATTGCCAAGCGAATTCTCGTTCGTAACTCATGCAATTTTAGCCTAGTATTTAAGTACTTCCGTAAGCAATATTTGGAATGCATTGGGCTCAGATTAACAAAAAGTCCACCTTTCGCGCGCCTTGCGCCGAAAAATGCTCTGTTATTATCTGATTTAAGTCAGAATGAATATGGCATGTGAAGCCAATTCCTGAAAACGAAATTTGTCCTCCATTTTACTCAAAATTTCTAGAGTTTTTTGTTAAATACCCGATTTGTCAAGAGAAAACGAGAAAGTTGTTAACTAAGAAAAACTGGTATACATTTTATATAGCAATTTATTAACTGAATATTCGTTTCTTGAAAAGTTAAGAAAAAATTCAAGAAATTCCAAATTTGAAATCTTTTGTTGTATGTTACAAAATATTGGCGAAAAAGATTCTTGTATTAAATGGAAACATTAAATAAGATCGATGGTTTCAAAATTTATTATTTATGTTTTGAACTTAAATTGAATTTTTAATTGAATTTGAAATAATAATTTTTGATTCTAAAAATTTATTTAAAATTTGACAATTGACTATTAACTTAGGTCAGCAGGCTTGCTTGCTCAGAAAAGGTCACATAATTGTTTTATGATCGTACACTCAAAACTGTCAGCCCACCCCAATGTATATATACGTTTTTTTAAGCGATTTTGTAGCAACCAGCGGACCATATATGTAGGTGTGGACATAGAAAAGAACTGCCATTGTAAAAACTTCAAACTTTGTAAGGGTATAACAAAAGCATAAAATTAAAGTGAAAGAGTTGTGAAAATTTCAGTGCAATGAAGAGGAAACACGTCAGCACATTGATGCATTGTCATTTGCATGATTTCTACTACAGCACAGCACAAACGTGCCCTACAGTAAAACAAAAAAAACCAAACACAAAAAGAGCGAAAAATAAAAAGAAAAAAACAACAAGAAGAGCAAAAAGACAAAAAAAAAAAGCCATCGCGCGCTAATGATCTTCAATTAAGAATGAATAAAAGTGTTGGCCAACGATGCAAAGGACAAAAATAAAAATAAAAAACACAAAAAAATGATATGACAGCAAAAGTTACTGTCAAAGCAAAAATCACGTTTCACCTATCAAATGCTAATGGACAGTCAATAACAAAGTGACAAAGAACAAATGAATGGCAATTTGAAAGATAAGAATACTGTTGCCAAAGCAGAAAAGGTAAAAATCATGAATTTCAATTCAAATGGCATGTGAAATTAAGCAAATAAATATTTTTTCTTGACTTCTGATAATAAAGTTCAGAATGCATTTTTACGCTTTTGCTACTCTTTTTAATTGACAACTGCGAATGTGTTGGCAACAACAACAAGTCTTGTTAGCCGGAAAAAGTGCACAAACAAATTCTCGAACATTTAAAATTTTTTGGAATCATACCAAGTTTCTGGCAAAAATTACCTACAATTTGCAGAAAACCAAAAAAAAACAAAAACAAAAACAAACACCAAAAAGCAAACAAATGTGTTTGTTTGAGTACAAATTTTATCTAGCTTCGTTTGCAGCAAATCTGTTCAATTAGAAATCAACACTACTCCGGGCCAAATGCCAACTCCACTTATTTATTGTATCCGCACATACAAATGTATGCACAGAACACCGGGCAACAAAATGAGAAAGAAATTTCCACAGCCAATGCCATTATTTGCTCCTTTAAAAAATTTCCATCAAAAAATCTTGAAAATATCAGCTTCAGTGGTAAGACTTTTTGTAAGGAATTTTTTTAAATTCTTTTGAAATTTTTTCGTTGTTCTAAGGAGTTGGCTCATTTTATGTGGTCATGGCTTAAGCTGAGCTTAACTGACTGTGATGGTTAATATGTCGTTTGGTAGGTATAATAATAGAATTTAATTCATGCCTGAACCACTTTTCTCTCCTTGAGAAATTAAAATTTGAAAGAGGCGTGCCAAGAAGCACCGAGGCACTCAGTGTATTCGAAGCTTTGTAAAATAAAAGGGTTGGATAGTCAAGGAGAAAAGGAGACAAGTGACACAGGAAAAGAGATAGGATAGAATAGAGGCAGACACAGTTAGTTCCGTGACAATTTTCCAGATTCTTTGGAGAATCTGAAAATATCCTCCAGTTTGAGAGAACGAATTTTACTATTCTCATGACATCGAAACCCAAAATTTGTAGTCTCACAGAGAAAATGCTCAGTGCTATCTGCCTTCTCTAAGCAGGACAAGCAAATCAAATACTCAGTGATTCCATTGGTGGTTATACGCTGACCTCACAGGCTGTGACCTGTAATAATACCGACCAGCAACCGAACCTCTTTTCCACCAAGTTTTAGAAAAATGTTCGAGAGGTTTCTGTTCGAGCTTGTCATAAAACACTTAGCACTTCTGCAGCGTTCTAGACGGGATCATCCCTATTTATATAAATTCCATACAGCCATAATCGCTGATTCAATTCATGATTGCTCTAGAACTGATTCCGATTATTGGCTCTGGTCCCTATGGTGTAACCGCCAATTCTTCGCAAAATCTTAATAATAAATATATATATATAAATAATAATAAATCAAAATAAAACCCACGATTCTTTACCTGTATAGGAAAATATATTCAATTTTAGATTGTGTCTTTGGCCATACAAAAAAAATTGTATTTAAGGCTTAGTTGAGAGGATTTTACTTAGTTGAGAGGATTTTTGGGTCCTTCTCAAAACCGACGAAATGGTTTTATTTATTATAACTTTATCATTGGTTTCTCTTATTATCTATTCCTTGCGGAGTTCTATTTTTCATTTTTATGTGCCCTTATTGAAGCCCTTTTCTTATAATTGTGTTAGCTACCCAGAGTTGTACACCCGTCGATCAGAGAACTTGGAATTCAGATAACAAATAACATTTCGGTGATTTTTGGAAAGACTAAAAAATGATGACGAAATCCTTTCAATGTAAGATTCTAATACAAAGAGTCTAATAAATTCAGTGAATTTTATGATATGCATTTAAAATTCTACTTTAAAAGTATCCAAATAACCCAATCAGAGCATCTTTTGGTACCAGCAAAATCGGAAGTAATCAAAATTGAGTAATAACTACGCCCATCTTCAATGTAAGATTTCTGCTATAGATGAACTCGTTAATGATCCATCCAAGTCGGATGTGCAGGCTGCATAAGCAAGGAGATTCCTCGATACACGGTTGTACCCTGAAACCCTTCCAATCTAGACATTTTGATTCATGTTGAAATTAATTCTTACCCAAGTTGATAAGTTTCACGCGATAGGTTTGAGCATTAAGGAACTACCGTCCTTGAATGACTAAACGCATATTTGTAGTAGACTTCTCGTAAGTCTGTGGGCACTACAGGTGCTCCTTCGTTACCGTGCGTACGACATAAGTCTACCGACTCATGTAGCAACTAGCTATGCGTATAAACATAGATTATTAGCATGACTGTTTAGTGAGTGTCACCAAAACGCATGCCACGACGGTGGGAGAATCATGGGCACTTAGGATTTATAAGCAGTTTGGTGCAACTTCACTGACACTTTCCCCTTCTAGTCGCTGTCCTAGGCTCTAAAGGGTGATGAAGGAAATAGACAATGACGACAACGACCTTACATGAAACGGATATTTTGAAATATTCTAAGAATTTTATTTTGTAATTAAAACAAAAAAATTTAATTTGCAATTTAAAAAAATAAATTTTTATTTTTTCATTTTATTTGAAACAAACAGTTAAAAATTTCGCCAAAACACTTAATATCAGCTATTGCACCTAAATTATTCAGGGCTTATTATGGAAAAAAATTGTTGAAGGCTAATATGAATCCCGGAACTGGCGAGAGGGGAATCTGCCATGAATAACAGTCTTGCAGTACCGGTATTCACACCATTAGGTGCAGTCAAGAATGCAGTTTCCCTAAAATACCTCCGAATCGCAGATTGTAGATGGAGAGACCAGACGAAATGCAAAATCAGCCGGACGTTATGGCCCACCTACAACCTCAAGCAATCGTCGAAATTGATAAACATGAAGCGACGGGACGCCTGTAGACTAACGGCAGCCATAACTGGCTTCTGGTCTATCGGAGAACAAGCCGCCAAAATGGGGATCCCTCACAACACATACTGTCATAGTTGTAAACAACCGCAGAAAAAGGAAACAATCTTTCATTTCTTCTGTGCATACCATGCCCTATGGAAAGACAGAATGTTAACCCTGGGCAAACCGCTGTTCGAGAGTCTCGAACAACTATCTGGCATAGACGTCAACAGCCTAATAAGGTTTCTAAACCGCACAGACCGGATATAGTCTTGCTGTAAATAACTGTCAAACAAGTTGGTAACGAGAATGTGGCAACAAAATGGTGCGGAAGCGCTAGTTGGGTTCTGGATGACACACCTCTCTAACCAACCAACCAATATGAATCCTGTCGGTTGACATATTAGTCATCAGAATGGCTTCAGATATGGATAAAAATATTGGGATGCCTACTAAATATATTAAAAATTTTTTTTATTTGCAATTCACGCAAAAATTCCTTAGATTAAGTTAGCCAGGTTGCTTGTCTAAGACAAGACACTCGGCGCCACTAAGACCCATTGTGATACCTGCCTTTGATTTCCATCCCCAAATTCCTTACCCTGATTAATTTTTGTGGCTTGGAGATCGAACTAAGAACTAGGAATGAGAAGGTAGAAAATCTTGTAAGTTCAGGTTGAAAATTCACGTCGTCTACTGTATTTGCTAGCTGTATATGTTTCTGTGTATGTGTAGGTATACCTACATACACGCTTCAACGCTTGCGGCTTGGCGCAAAAATTTTCATTGCAATTCCGTGTGCCACCAACGACGGCGAATACGACGATTACTGCGGTTGACAATAAATTGGCAAACGGCCAATAACTGTTTGGAAAATATTACACCAACCACGACAATGTCAGCGCCACAAAACGCCTTAGCATTGTAAAAGGAAATTGTTAAGCAATAAGCATTGAAATAAAAGAAAGATACCATACTGCCTATAAAAAAACACGACTATTTATTACTTTTGCGATGCACTCGAGTGGAAATTTCAGCGATAAACTTTTGCCACTTGCAGACAATTTCCATGAGTGGCAATAGAGATGTAAATAGGTGGGAAGAAGAATGCGAGGAAGGCTAAAATAAGAGTACGAGTAATAAATGAAGCGATGAAAATGTTACTTAAGTGTATCTACTACACACATACATACATATATGCATGTCTAAGGATAATTTTTTTACGCAGATGTGGATATTTGTACAATATATTTGCTTTGGCATATAAAAATTTATAATAACTGGCACATCTCTACTTCCTATAAAATAAAGTTCCAAAATATGTCTGTATGTATGCTAATAACTATGCACTTCGATTTGCATTGGGTGTTTTGTATTTTGAAGCGCATACCTCCGGGAAGGTTCGTCTTGACTTGAAATGCGTTAACTTACAAAGGTGGTGAAAAATCATAAAATTTATTTTCAACCTGCAATAAAACAAAAACGAGTCAGCCGATTGGTTTACTGTCTTGCTGCTGTAAAACTTTTAAAGGTTTGTTATCATTTTGTATTAATTAAATTTATCAATTATTTTCTATTACTATTAAAATTTTGAAAACAAAAAATGAAATTAAAAAATTAAAAATCCTTTTTTTGTGTATGTTTGTGGTGTGTTTACCTCAACTAAGTGGGAAGACAAGAAATGTGTGCAGTTGTGTCTCCATATCTGTATAAAAGAGTTCCACGACGTACTAGAACAAAATTCTTTGCATTGTCGGTAGGACAGATCGATGGAAAAGTTATACCCACAAAAATATGTATGCGCACATTTGGCGATTGAAGAATTCTAAAGAAAGAAAAAGCCAATGCACACGAGCCATTAGTAATGCCACTTTATCGATAATGCTGCTGCTTTCGCGCACTTCGAAATTACATTAAAAAATTCCAGACGCAGGTTAATAACACCCAAAAAGGGTTAACTCCGCATTAACATGGGGGTTTTATCGCTGTTCATCCATTCCTGTTACATCTGCATACTTAATGAAAAATAGCGATTTCACATCAGTTTACATGACTTACATTTCATAGCGTTAATTAATATTTCAGAAAGCGTGGGGTTTTTGGTTATTTAACATTTAATTCTTGCGAACAGCTGTAATCCCAATTTCTGCGTGTATGCATACATACATAGGTACGTACATATACACTTGAGTTCATAATAATAGCAGCGCGACGTATGTATGGCAAAAGTTTATTTTACTTTTTCCATTAGGTGCGCAACTAAGTTCTCGCTGTTTTTTTTTTTTGATGAAAATACAATTTTATTCTTGAAAAATGGGTACAAATGAATCATAGAAAGTAGTGCCCATCGCTGGCTTCTACTTTTTCCCATCTTTCTGGTAGATCTCGTATACACTCGCGGTAAAACTGTTCATCCTTTGAGGTTATCCACGGATCAAGCAATTTTTTGATGTCTTCATATAAATAGAACTACTGGTCAGCTAGACCATGTGCCATCGGTCGGAACAGGTGATCATCGGACGGCGCAATATCTGGAGAAAATGGCGGGTGGGGTAGGATTTCCCATTTCAGTGTTTCCAGGCAGGTTTGAACGGGTTCGACAACGTGAAGCCGAGCGTTGTCATGCTGTCAAACCACTTTTTCATGCCTCTCCGCGTATTGCGGCCGCTTCTCGCGCATTGCTCGGCTCAATCGCATCAATTGAAGTCGATACCGTTTCCCAGTGAAGGTTTCCCTTGGTTTTAACAGTTCATAATAAATAACACCAACTTGGTCCTACCAAATACCTACCTTTGCGGCGTGAATATTCGGACGAGGCAACGACGTAGAAGCATGACCGGGCAGTCCCCATGACTTTCTTTTCATTAGATTGCTGAATGGATCCATTGATGAAATCACCCGTCTCGATACGTTGAAGAAAACCTTTCCTTTTTGTCGCTGGAGGAGTTGTTCACAGACGAAAAAACGACGTTCAACATCCTTTGGTTTTAACTTATAAGGAACCCAAGTCTCCTGCTTCTAATTCATTTTCAAAGCATGCAATCGCTTGGAGATGGATTGGCGAGTAACTTCTAATAAAAGCAAGCTCTTATTGTGCTTGACACGGATCCTCATTGAGCAATGCCAATGCATCACGCGGACGGTCGTCAACATTCAAATCACCGTCTTTGAAGTGATGGAACTAATCTTGGCACGTTGTTTCACTCAAAGCAGCATCTCCATAAACTTTTTATAGCTCTTGATGCGTTTCAGCCGCCGTATTTTCGAATGAAAGAGGAAAATCTACACTTTCCGCAAATGGCGATTATTCGGCACAAAATAAGACATTTTCACAAAACCAAAAGTATATGATACCAAAACAAAATCACTAATGTGTCGAAGCAGTTTGTTTACCATATATCTAAACTTGGTTTATGACGTTTAGGTTATGTTCGAATCGACTAGCACACACTGCTGGCGGCATGTATTGACAAACAGCGGGAACTTAGTTGCGCACCTAATATTTTCATGGCCGTTGACCGCATGCCACCAAAGAAGCTGCTTGTATCTGTCGAGTCTAATTTTCTTCAAGGTAGTTGTCAAAAGATAACCAGTTGAGCGAGGGCAGACTATCATGTGGAGAGCATCACTAATTAGTCTAGGATCTGATCGATACATTCATTTCCCTGGACATGATTTTTTGCATTGGTCACCTAATAATAAAATTATAGCTCATACTACAACAGAAATTTTTACGGTTTTAAACTTTGTGCAAAATTTAAACAAAATTAAGAAATTTCAACTTTTAGTCAGAAGCTTTGACGAAGTTCTAAGTATGCAGATTTGAACCCCTTCTTCTTCCTTATCCCAACGGAAGTAATGGGTCCGCAAGCTGATCCTCTTGATGTGTCTGTCCAAAAGGTCTTTCAAAAGTCAGTAGTGAATAATTTCTCGGCGGTGCCTTTTTTACGGCATCTTGGATATTTATGAAGTACAGATATGCACAAGTTTACATGGTTGAACATAGCTTTAAAATAAGTGAAAATTAGTATGAAAATATTTGACCAACATTCCGAAAAATTCGCAATACCATTAATAAAAATTCGTCATCCAAATGAGTCGAAAACACAAAGGTTGGTGAAAAAGTTTCAAGAAACTGTTTCTGCTTAGGAAAGAAAAGGGACTGGCAGGCAGGACAAGAAAAAAGCTGGACGTTCTGTTGATCGATATCTGGACGTTCTCATCAATTAGGCGTTCATAAATTTACTTTTTGGCGACGGACATATTCATGTGGTAATTTTTTTTATCCTTGTTCACTTCAATCGGGAGCATAGGGCCTCAACAAGACTCAGTATTGCGTTGGTTTCATTAATCTATTCTGCTTTCTGGCAGGGTAGGTGATTAGCCTGCCGCTACCAGTCCTAACTAGTGGGAATGCCCATCTTCCGTTGTTTAGGAACAACACCTTCTAACTGTTTAGGGCGCCATCTATGTTTCACATTTTTCTGTCAGAAGGATCACACAGATGGTTGAGGACTTCGCTAAATTTTGGTGGGTCTGCGCTATTGCCGCGATTGCCCGCTTCCTCTTGCTGGCGCCACTTAGGGTTTGAAGAGTGAAATTTGTTGCCTTTTTTAGAAGGAAAAGTAGGTAAGTTTGCAAAAGTGCGACCCTGATTTACGTGGGATTTGAACCCACAACCTCTAAGATGGCAGGCTAGTGCTATTACACTAGACTTTCGAGGCCGGTGGGAATTTAAATTATGTAATTTTTCACATATTATTTTTAAGAACAGTATTTTTAAAGCTCAAAGAATCTAAATTTTTACATGCTTTATTTTAAAACAACTTCTAGGCTCGTCTTTTGAAAAATCCCTTATTAGGCAGTGTCTAGTTATATAACAGCTGACATAGGCTGGCAGGTATATCAAAACGTGTTGACTATATAAAGCATTATCATTTGACTATGAGAAAGTTTCATTCGAAGTGCGTGCCGGGTTTGCTCACTGTGGACGAGAGACAAGCCAGTTACAAGTCAATCAACACAATGGTAAAACTACATCAATTGAACTTCGACACCCACCGTGTCTGCCAAATTTCTTCCACACACACCATATCTGCCAAATTTGACCCCTCCGACTGCTAGCTGTGCGGATACCTAAAAAAATTCTCCCTGCTAAGAAACTTCGTTCAAATGAAGTGGTTACCGCTGAAACTGAGGCCTATTTTTAGGCAAAATCGTTCGTTCTATAAAAGTGGTATTGAAATGTTAGAGCGGCGCTGGAATGATTGCGTTGTTCTTAATGGAAATTACGTTGATAACTGAAGTTAATTTTAAGAAAGTTTTGACTGCCATCAAAATTTAAAAACTTTTTAACCAGAATTTCTAAAACAATTTCTAGTATGCAGTTTTTTACATCATTCAATTATGGCATAATAAAGTGCAAGTTTGGAGTGGTTCAAAAATCGCATTGATTTTTGCTAATTTATTTGTATAACTTTTTTTCGTTTATTTGAAGTCTAAAATAGAATTATAGTTTTTACAGACCTTAAAAAATTATAAAATTCATTCCTTGATAACGAAAAGTCTATCGGAGCGCTACGTGCGTAATTCGTGTCAAGCACTTAAGATGGTTCGGTTTCAGCAGTCCTTGTGTGGAAAAAAGTGCATAACGCAGTCAACAAAAAAAAATTTTATCAGAATTCTAGGAGAATATTCAGCTAATTGAAACTAAGACTGTGTCATACTAAAATTCAAATGGGCTATACAACTGCAAGCTCGAAATTTTTCAAAAAATTCTGATTAAAATGGCTGAAATTTTGATGAATTTTGTTTAAAATTTGATAAAAGTTTGAGACTTTGATTTGTGTGGTTTTAGTTGCAGTATAAAACTTTTACAAAAAGTTTAATTATATGAAACTAAATAAATAGAGGAAACTTTGCATTATGTCGCACTGCCATTATTGTGAACAAAGCTGTATATGTAAATCCATATGTGCAGACAAACGAGTATGTTTGTAAAGCATACATACATACAAACATTTTTCCATAGATATGTTCACAACAGATGTATGGAGAAATAAAAATTAATATTAAAGCGACACGAAAATAACAGCAACAACAACAAAAGCTCCAACAAAAGCATTAAGTGCCAGTAACAACTATAACGGTGACAACGTGTCGTATGCGTAACAAACAAGCATTTCAAGAATTCATTATCCGACCACGCTCGAGTGTGCCTTACGCCATTACCACTCGCAGTTTTGCGCGAGCGTGCTTGTGTGTGCGTGTGGGTGTGTATAAATTAACAAGCATTCCGAAAACAAAACAAGAAAAATAAGGCACAAAATGTGGCATGCCAAAATATATGTACACGCATACATTTGTATGTATTTGTATCTGCATAATTGCAGCAAACGAACTGTGCGTGTGGTAGTAAATAAACGCAAAAGACGAGCTATTACCGGCTACATCTACTTGCATATATACCATACGTTCTTTGTAGATATGTATGTACACACATACACATGCATTCATATGTGCATATACACGTTGTGGCTCTGGGAGCAATCACCAAAGCAACGCCAGCTGCTGAACGGTTCTGGCAGGCAGGCAGGCAGTTGTCCGCTGTTCGGTGTGGAGCGCAATATTACGTATTCGTTTGCGCAATTAATCAGTCATACATTTTTTTAATTAAAAAAAATTCGAACAACCCAAATGGCGAAACCAATGTAATGATGCGTATTTTTTACTGCTTGTAAATTATACAACAACACTTTCATTATCTGTTGGAAAATTGTCATTTCCGAGTGCTTAATGTTGGGGCCAAAAAGAAGCAGCAAAAGTTTTTAATTTCTTGAATTCTCAAACAACATTTGGCTCTTTAGCACGCATTTCATTAGCCATTTGCGATAGTCACAAGTAAAAAAAAAAAAAATAAAACAAAATCAAACAGCAGTAAAGAAAGGAAACTGTAATTTTTTTTACATATTAGGGGCAGTAAAAAGAATGTTTTGGGTTTTAAAATGTGTAGATTAGTATTAACACAAAATTATACACATAAGTGCACTGCATCAAATAACTGTAGCTGTAGGACTTACTGACAATTTTTGCTTCGAATTTGCCAAAAATCCTAGCGTCCCTCCGGAGTAGAAAAGAGCTAGAATCCGCATACCAGTCATACAATTTCTTTACAGATGAGTTCAAAATGGCGGAAGGAGTAGGAGCGCCTGTCTTTTGTCGACAATTTGATCTCCAAAAGTCTTTCATACATCCAAAATACTGTAGTATATTTCAAGCTAAGATCTATGCCGCAACAAAAGCAGCTGAATTGGCTCTGTAATTAACTCCCCTTAGTTATCGGACAAACATTTGCATTGATAGCCAAGCTATTTGGCTCTCCGCACTAACTCGGAATATGCTCAACAGTGCAAATCCAAAATATATGAACTCTGCGGAAATGGGCAGGCTTCGAAAACTGCAAAAACTGTTTGAAAAAAATATTTTGTTTTCATAGAAGCTTCTAAAAATCGACTGCCATTGTTTTTTTACCAATAGTGACGAGGGTTTCTATGAGAGAGGCATAATGAGCCATAATCTATTTCGATGCCCATTTGTATGTACAGGGTGGGCCATATAGCGTTTGCTTTTTGAACCACCTATTTTTTTTGAGAATGTTAACACAAACGACATGTCAAATGTGTTCATAATTTACTTAAAGGGCTGACATTTATGAAATGGGACGCTATACGCTTGAACAAAATTAGGAAATATTGAAAACCTATTTCCAAAGTGGTGAGTCTTCTTCTTCCTCCGCGGTTACAGTAAATGGCGAGCGTTACCGTGGCATGCTCAACGAGTTTTTGTTTCCAAAAATTGAAGAGGATGACATGGACGACATTTGGTTTCAACAGGACGGTGCAACTTGTCACACTGCCAACACTCGAACTTTTGGCTACCGTTTTTGAATTCCGATTTCAATTGGCCGCCTCGGCGCTGTGATTTAAGCCCGTTGGACTATTTTTTGTGGGGAGCCGTTAAGGACAAATGCTATGCGAACCATCCAGAGACGATTGATGCTGTAAAACACGAAATTGAAGTTGCCATTCATGAAATTGGAGCCCAAACAATCGAAAATGTGCTTAAAAATTGGGTTAATCGAATGGCCTACTGCAAAGCCAGTCGTGGCAGTCATTTGACCGATATTATTTTTCATTCTTAAATGGCAATGTTCAATCTTCAAAATAGGAAAACAAGTTTGAAAAAATATTGATTAGTTTTTTTTTTATGGCCCACCCTAGAACAGTATACGTCATATTATTTCCAAACATTTCGGTAACTTTCAATGCCATTCAATTTGTCAGCACAAGCGTTTTTGCAAGCTTCCTGTTCACATTAATATTTTTCGACTGAAACGAAGAAACAGCTTTGATGCCAACGTAAGCTGTGGTTATAACGACTTGTTAGCAAAGGCGCTAAACAGCTGGAAGCCGCTGGTATATGCAGGGTCAATAGCGTCATTACACATAAAACAACTAACAAAACTGTACAATTACATAAAGTCTACAGCTCATTCGAGATAGATATTTACTTTATAAGGTTTTGTGCCCTCATTCTATCAAATTCACTGAGAGTCGTGTAGCACTTCCGTAAATGCGTAACCTTTTTATTCTCTCAACCATGGACCACTCTGGAAACCCTCTGTTAAGATGGGCGTATATCTGTCATAAATTATTTCTTGCTAGTGAATCAACTTTCTTCTACTTCCCATTGAGCGTAATCTCACCGCAAGTGAGGCAACTTAAAATTTCCTACACTTCGATAATCTCCCCATATTCCCAGAATTAAATTTAATTAAAGTTATCTAATTTAGAACAGATAAGTAGGCAAATGTTTTGCCTACAAGCGATTGTAAGTTTATAACTGCAACTTGCATTTGTAAAACATCTGAAAGCATACAAGTATATGTACATATACGAGTATATGTTTGCAAATTAATCTACTGCTTACTCAAGCCTAAAATCTCAAAAGTCTGGAAACTTTTGCCGCAAGCTGACATGACTGATAAACAATTTTGCAAGTGACTGGATGGACTGGATGCCCTGCAGGGAACTCAAATAGTTCAGCTTGCTTCTTTTTTAAATAAGTAGATGCAACTAGGAAATTTATACAATATTGCCTTAGGGTTAGGTTAGGGAGGTTGCTTGTTTAACACAAGACACCCGATGGCCCTAAGGGCCGTTGGGATACCTCAATAATGATATATCGCTCGGCACTAGTACTAAATTTGATAATTGTAAACTAGTATACTCCGCATCACTTTTTAGATATTTCAGAAGCAGTCTTAAAATCGCCGTATTTTATCTGCGAGAATTAACTACAGCTTTGGTACAGGTGGCGTAAAATGAATCATCCAATCAATAGATTTATAATTTTTGCAAATGGCATCGTACGTCAGATAAGCAATAGAGTGCATGAAGACCTAAATAAAGATTTTCATAGCTTAAAATTTTTTTTATATAATGAAAAATTTATTTAAAAATAAAATGACGCATAACATTCAAGTGTCACAGATTCAATTCTTAGGAAAAGAAGCAAACACCGATCGAGACCTCACATATACACCAGTGTATTACTAGAGCGAACACGAAAATAGTATCAGCAGCGACGCTTCTTGTTTACGAGGGCAGAAACTTATTCCCATGCCACATAAAAATAAGTAAAATTAAAAAAAAATTATATTTATTTTATATACATTTTTTTTTATATATACCCTTGATCGAACCCTGTGCAAAGAAATTTCACTCCCCAGACTTTGAGTCTCTCAATGTTATTATTCAAAAAAAACATACTGATTTTTCTGCCCAAAATCAAGCTGAGACGTCCTGTATGGTGAAACAGCATTCTATGCTTTAAATCATAGTTTTGTTCATAGTTCACAGTTGTCATTTTACTCAGCAAAATTCTTGCTCAAGAATTGGTGTTTGATGTATGAAATCATTCTGGTTCTAAAACTAAAATGATGAATGGAAGTGACTACCAGTTACAGAATAGTCAATTACTACTTCGTAGGTCAATTGAAGCAGTATGCAAAAGAAAGAAGAATAATTGCTATGAAAAATAGTTATTCTAACATTAAAAATGCCCGACATGAGGTTTAGACGAAAAATGAGTTACATTTATTCAATATGAAGGGTGGTTAAATTTCAAGAGCCGATGTTGAACGTGAACTACACCTAAACATCAAGCTTTTTTTTTGTACTTCGTTTAACATTTTTCAATTTCAGACTAACTCAATTTGAAACATCGAAAGATACACAATCGAACAACGCGTTAAAGTTATTATGAGCTTATTATGAAAACGTTCAAATCAAAATGAATATCGAGCACTTCGCGATTCGTGATGAGGCACATTTTCACCTCAGTGGATTCGTCAATAAGCAGAATTCCCGCATTTGGGCGAATGATAATCCAAGAGTGATTGGCGAAAAACCAATGCACCCACAAAGAGTGACTGTTTGGTGTGGTTTATGGGCCGGCGCCATCATTGGGCCGTATTTTTTCCAAAATGAGGCCGGTTAGGCAGTTACTGTGAATAGTGTTCGCTATCGTGAGATGATAACGAAATTTTTATGGCTCGAATTAGAAGATATGGATGTGGACGATATGTGGTTTCAACTGGACGGTTCCACTTGTCACACAGCTAACGAAACAATGGTTCTTTTGCGCGAAAAATTTGATGGCCGAATAATCTCACGTCGCGGCGATGTCAATTGGCCACCAAGATCATGTGATTTGACACCGTTGGACTTCTTTCTTTGGAGTTATTTGAACGAAAAGGTGTACATCGATAAGCCAGCAACAATTCAAGAGCTAGAGGATGAGATAATTCGGCACATTAACAGCATAGAACCTCAATTATACCTCAGCGTCATCGAAAATTTGGACCATCAGATGGAGGTGTGTCGCCGAGGCCGCGACGTTTATTTGGCCTATATTTTGTTTTATGCGTAATTGAGCCATACCAGTATTATCATAATATGGAGAAATGACAATAATTTCTTAAAAAAATTGTATTTTATTCAAAATCAACACCGGCCCTTGAAACTTAACCACCCTTTAGTTTGGTAACTGGTAGTGCTGATATATAAGCTTACTAGTTGGACTAATAACTTCAATGTTAATTACATTTCGTAGAACAACACCATTTCAAAATATATATCAGCATATTTTAGGACGAAGTTCTTCAATTGTAAACCAAACTGGTAGTAAAGTAGTTCAGAAATAATGGGTTTAGCTGCTAAGCAGTGACTTTTTGTAAGACAAATGTTGATTGTGAATTCAGTGACTAATGTTTATTGCTGAAAGTGAATTGGAGTACTCCTACTAGTTCAAGCTTTCCTGCACTATATGTTCATACATTCAGCTACTTATGCAAGCTTATGCTGTATACAACACAGTGCGATAAAATTCAACTATTTATGTTAGCCAGTAGAAATTGCTAATGTTTGTGAAACTATAGACTTTATTTGGCAATGCTGTATACTCAGCTTTTCATTTTCTCATAAGTTCAATTTTTTAAAGGAATTTGAAGTTTCGAAGGACTAAATTTTCAAAGAATTATTTTAAGCACTTATACTCGCTCTATGATATTTTTATAGATATCAGACGAAAGCGGGTATATCCAGCTTTTGTTTACTTTTCGCAGTGACAAATGCAGATGTTTTTTAGTACCCATTGCATATGTCTTATTTCATAGGATTCAAGCTCACCTACCATATTTTTTTTTTTAAATAGAAGTTCAACTTTTTTTGAAAGGTAACTACTACTAAGTTGAAAGGTAAACAATATATCGATGGTTTTCGAGAAAACCGACCCAACTCAAAATTAACTCAAATTCGGAGTTCTGCCGTTAAAAGCAAAAATCAACTACAGAGTTTATATATTTTTATCTGGAAAAGCGTCATAAGCGAATCTTGAAGCAATTCTGAGAGATGGCGTTAGTGTCGTTTTGTCAGGTGATCGAATTGGCGCGTCAATTATCTAGAAAACTGACCCACCTCATTATTTTGTATTTTTGAATCACTTTTCTCGAAAACCATCGATATTTTCTTAATAGCTGGATACGTCTTGATTTGTTTGATATCCATATTAATATCATAGAGAGAGAGTACAAATAATTAAAACAATTTTTTGAAAATTTTTATTCTTTAAAGATTTAAAGTCGTTTAAAAATGAAACTGATACTAAAATTAAAAAAAAAACTGAGTATGCAGCATTACTATGTAAAGTGTCTATACTCTCACGTGCAAATGAATTTATTCTAAATAACCTGTACTGGCGCACAGAATAATGTGCCGCCGCCTAATGAAATAAACTTGAAATGAACAGAGAAATGTTTGCAAGTGTAAATTATTGAGAAAGCCACTGATGCACATACGAGTATATGCGCATATAATATAAATGAATGTGTTAAATTAATAAACATGAATGGCATATGTTATGGTAACATATATACACCCATATACCCGTGTTTGAGAATAAACAACAAAAGTGGAGAGCCTTAAATGCATTACCAAAAGTTTGCTGTATTATTGTATTATTATTAGTGCAGGAGACTACAGCTGCGACATTGCGCATATGGCATTGAGACAACTTCGATGCCGTCACTAAGGAATTAGACAAATAAACAGTAACTTTGACAATGGATTTCATTAGACTTAATCTGCCACTTTTGCCTAAACCAGACATGGATAACATAATGTTCTTAAACAGAGCGCACGACGCACACGCACACATGCATATTTATAAAAGATATACACAAAGGCAAAATTGAATAAAATACACATTCGCTTATCGGAAATTTCATAAGTTTCAGCAGATGCTAGAAATTCATGGTTATCAACTTTCGAACCACAAGCGTTTGCGGCTTTAAGGCGATGCTTTAGCTACATTGGAGGAACTGTTTGAGTGCAATAATGAAATGAAATAACTGATCTTAGCAGGTTTTTAGAAATAATAGTAGAGGGGTTTCTAAAAGGGGGTTAAACTAATTTCACTTCCACTTGGAAACTATCTAAGTGATGTGGCGCCTCTATACTTCAGATTTGTTTGACTAATGTTTTTAATGCAGTTTGAGAGAAATACCGGCACATTTATTTGTCTAATATATTTCTAATCTAATTTGATTGATTTGAAAAATTTTTAATATAACCTGGATTTTCAATGGCTGCAGACAAAATGAATTATACGAAATTATAGTAGAAATATTTATAATGGTTTTACTTTCAAAATAAAAGTAAAAGAAAAATATATCGGAAATGTGTTTCTAAAATTGGCGCATATGCGGTACGAAAATTGGTTTATTTGCAAATAAAGATTTGATTAGAGGTTTAGGATTTCATTAGAATAAGAATTTAACAACCAACTGGTCCGCAGCGTGCACCTGATGAGCCAGCAAAAGTGTCGATGTCCGTGAAAAGTACAATATTATTTTTATTATGAGGCGATTTAGCTCTGCAAAGATGAACAATGGCACTGGACCAGGAGTACACTCTGAACAAATATCCTTAAATTGTTGCATTAGACTCCCAGACTAGTGCAGCGTCCTCCAAGCTGAGATCTTTGCTATAGACAAAGCAGCAAAAACTAAAAGACTAATGGACTTACCTCCAGCAAGCCCTAATATTTTTGTTGATAGTCAAGCACCGATCAATGCACTGGCCTCAACGCGCATCAATGCGCAGGTTGTCGCTTAAACGAAACAACACAACACCACACTTTGTTTGGTCCTCGGCCACTCTGTAGTGGAGGAAAATTAAAGATCTGATGAGATACATGCGATTGACTTGCGCGCAATCGCGAAACCAATAAAAAGTGGTCTCTGACTATGAACTGCAGTCTCCAAAGCGCTCTGGCTAAAACTGAATCTTAAAAGGACAAAATGTCTGCTTTGATTCAAGCGATCAACTGCCAGCCTCCTCCTGCCAGTCACTGCACTATTGGCACCCTATCCAATCAAATGGGTATACCTTGCAATGACTTATGCAAGAGTTGTGGAGATGGAGAAGAAATAGAGTCAGTACTCTCTGTACCCCCTCTCTGAATGTCATGCACTTCAAAGAAGCCGTGCCACATATTTTGGCAATTATTTCTTTGAACATCTGGGAAATTTGCAAAATGTCTCACTGGAGGCACTAAATAGTAACCTTTTTAAAACGATCCAAGTGGTATGAGCAACTTTGTTAAGTGATGGAAATCAAATGTAGGTATCACAATGGGCCTTAAGGACACTGAGTTTCTTGTCTTAGACAAGCAACCTGGATAATCTAGTATAACCTAAACTAGCTTTCCGACCTAAAAGCTCTATAGTGCCTCGTTCATAGATTCTGAGTATTTCTCTGAGTCCAATTTCCTAAATTTTGATTTTTAATGTTTTAATGAGTTTTTTTTGCTCCTCTGGTAAAACGTGTTTACCCAGGTGTTTGTCATGTTGTGGAACCCGTGCTGGGCATAATGCTCGAACTCAGACTTACTCAGTTCAGTCTTAAAACGTTTGATCGAACTGAATATCAGTAGCAACGTTGAAATCTCAAACATTAGTTCAGCAAGAATACGAAACTTCCTGTGATTTCGATGCACGCCTGAGCTAATGGTGGCGTTGGGTACCTGAGCTAAAGGCAACGTCTAGGAGCTATTCATTACTAACACCTAGGCGTCACTTTTGAAAGACCCTCTATTTGTCACTTGTGAACTAGACAGCTGCAATTTAAAATCAATGGAGTGCGTAAAGTGAAAATAAAAATTTCCCTCACTCAAAATCATTTTTTTTTTATTTAGTACTGAATTTTTTTAACACAAAATTGGATGGTTAATTTGAATTGGATTTTGCGCCACCTTGTGGTATATTTAAGGCATGTACCTCTATTCGGTAAAGTTTGGCTGGGTCATGTCATCCGAATGGATACAAACGCTCCGGCTCTGAAGGTATTCGATGCCATACCAGCTGGTGGTACCAGAAGAAGAGGAAGGCCTACTTTTCGTTCGAAAGATCAGGTGGAGAAGGTCGTGGCTTCACTTGGTGTATCCAACTGGCACCGATTAGCATGCGAAAGATATGACTGGTGTGCTTTGTTAAACTCAGCCAAAATCGCGTAAGCGGTTATAGCGCCAATTAAGAAGAGGAGAAGAAATGTTGATCATTCAGCTTTATTCTTAGCTAGATTTAGAACAATCTCATTCCAAGCTCCTTGTGAAAAATGTTCCATAAAGTAAATATATATATTGTATATATATAATTGGCGCTTACACCTTTTTTTGGTACTTGACTGAGCTTTTTCTCTTATTTGTGGTGCACGTCTTGATATTTTTCCAGAAATGGGCAAACAGTTTAAAGCCACCTCCGAACAGCAGATATTTTTTAGCTTTTTCATGGCAGAGGAGCGATCGGAATTAGAAAAATGTGTTTCTAAAATTTTGTATATTTATTATTATTGTTATTATTATTCACGACCGAAGTTTCGAACCCGTGCGCTTCCGAGTGTTAATCACGCACCTATCCATTCGGCTGCGTCGGCCGCTCAACTCATACAAAATGTAGTTAAGCTAAATATGCAGGTAGTAAGACCTTCTACATTCTAGGGAAGTGCTTCTGGCTTTTTACTATTATTTTTTTCCACTGGGACAATTTCATACACACATGCATACATGTACACATATACACACAATGTATTTGTATAAGTAGCTATGGAAAGCTAACTACTCGTATAAGCTTGACTTCATACATCAGTAAATTGCCGCATTCATGTGGCTTCGTACGCAATCGATCATTGTACGATGCAGCCATTCACATACTTACAGTTACAATAGCGTATGGCATAGATCTGTCACATGTAAACAAGGTGCATTGATGTGTACATATTTATTCGTGTGTGTGAAGTATGAAACATTAACAAGCTTCACAAAATGCAGCTGAATGATTACACTTGTCAACGGAGCCATTGATTACTGTTGAGTGTATGCCATATGCATGTATGCATGCATTAGTTTACCTGCATTTGTGAGAGTATGTTTTATTCGGTTGGCAGTTGTGTCATTACTGGCAGTAAACCGATAATAAGTAAATAAAGGATATTGCGGCATATTTCCGATATACAGTAATTACAAGGCTGTAACTGCAGTAAAACATTCAACATCAAACTTGAATGGCAGGCATACAAATTGCTATTCAGGAGGCAATGATCCAACCTTCACAACTTATGAATGCAGTTATTTACTAAAAATATACATATGGTAATTTGTATGCACACAGATGTAGCTATGTGAATGCAAATGTGGTTATGCAGTCGATACGAAGCAAACTTTATGCGGAAATCCTTGCTCGCATATAAAGAGCATACGGGCTGGGTTGTATTTGGCGTCCTTGCTAGCTACTTATAATATTTTATACTAATTAAATTAATAATTAAAGTATGTGCTGAAATATATTTAAAGATATAGCTTAATTGTATTTGTATAGGAAAATATCATAAGTATATCTATAAAAAGATATTAGAAAAATATAAAAATTCTTTATTATAAAAATAATGCGCTGAATTTTATGTTAAAATTCAGAAAGAGAAAAAAAAATTTCAGAAAAACCACTTAGACTCTAACTAAGCTAGAAATAAATCCACAAATCGTTGGGTATAATGAAGCTTCAGAGTCGACGAGTTCTGAAAAAAAATTATTGGTTAGGGAAGTAGTATTTCAAACTGCTTCCAGTAGTATTTCAAACTGTTTTCCAAACGGAAATTTATGCAATCCTCAAAGTAGCCGAATGGAAAATCGAGAGGAGATGGAGCGGTAAACAGATTGGAGTTTTTAGTGACAGTCAGGCTGCACTGAAGTCCCTGGAGAACGCAAAGCAAACCTCAAAGATTGTTCAAGAATGTAAGAAGAAGCTTAATTCTATCGCAAGACAGAACAGCCTTGTATGATACTTATATGGGTTGCAGGACACTCTGGTGTTCAAGGAAACGAAATTGCCGATGAAATGCCCAACGATGGATCAGCGGTTCCCTCACAAGGGCCAGAGCCAACAATCGGAATCCGTTCCGCGGGAATCATGAATTGGATCAGCGTTTATGTAGACAATTTACATAAAGAACGATGGTCCGGTCTAGAAAGCTGCAGAACTGCAAAAAACGTTCGGTTGATGGTCGGTATTATTACAAGACACAACCCATGGGGTCAGCACATAACCACCATTGTAATCATTGAGGGCCCAATGTGTTTGTCTTGCTTGGTGGAGGCGAATATCACTGATCACTTCCTCTGTGAGTGTCCTGCCTTTGCTAGAGCAGGGCTACGAGTTTTGGGTTCTGATGTCATGAAAATGAGTAATATTCACTCTTTAAAACTGAAGAATATTTACAGATTTACCATAGAATCTGAAAAGTTCTCACAGAACTATCCACCTGTGTTTCGGTCTCTATTATTTCCTATCTCTTTCTCTGATACTTTTCTCCTTCCCTCCTTGACTATCTACCATCTTTCCAGAGCTTTAAATACAATCGGCTATTTATCCTGAGTATTTTAGGGGCCACCAAATCTCTTGGCTCGACCAATTCAAATTTCAGTTTCAGTATTTCATATACAAAAACAAGAAAGATACGAAACTTCCAAGTCCTTTCGCCTAGCGAGTTGGAATAGTATGTTTCAAGCAGAAGTTCTCGGGAGAAGAGAAGCTTGAAGCTTAATTAAAAACCATCCGCAACAACTATCGGGAGTATGAATTTTTTCAGATAGTCAAGCGGCCATCTTAGCTTTAAAGTCACCTACAACCAACTCAAAAAACTGTCTGGCAGAAGAAGAACTTATTACTTTAGCGCACGCGACAACCATCTCTCTTATCTGGGTACCTGGCAATACGAACACAGAAGGAAATGAGAAAGCTGATGAACTGGCGAGACACGGGACATCTTATAACAAGTCCGAAGCTGTAGAAGTAGGCTGTCCTCAAGGCCTGCGCAATAGGGATATCTTCTCGCTATTCCAGAAACAGGCCGTAAACAGATGCACCAACACAGATACCTGCAAAATTACGAAACAACCGTGGCCCAACTTCAACAAATCCAGAACTGACGAGTTCTTAAGAAAGCCACGAACAGAATTACGCCAACAGTAGCCGGCCAATTGCCTTTGGAAGACCATGCCAGGAAGATGGGGTGGACGTACAACAATTATTGTAAAAGCTGCAATCAAGAAGAATCTAAAGAAATAGTTTTTCACTATCTGTATGAGTGCCAAGTCTGGGTGCTCTATGACATAGAATGCAGAGGCAATTCACGATGGTCAACTTGAAAGAAATGGCAGAAAAGGAAATTGACGATATGGCTAGATTCATAGTCAAATCAAGATGGTTCGAGTAATAAAAAGTAGTGGTCCCACAAGTTGTGTATCAAAGTGGCATCTTTTGTGCCAATTGACTCGTGGCTGTGTCACTGAGACAACACCTACACCAACCAACCAATGAAAAGAGAAATATTTCTGAAAAAATATAAAACTTATACGATAAGGCTATGCTGAGTTTTTGTTTACAAATTTAATCAGCTGTTTTTATTTTATGGCAGACTAACAACTCGTCTCGTGTTGGTCACTTGTACCACACAGTTTGTAGGTTGAGAGCGGCATATCTACAATCTCCATGCCCAGAGGGAGGTGAGTGATTGTGCCCTCTCCTGCTAATATGTTTGCCTTACAATTCCATGCTGTGTCACTATACTCTGGCACTCATATCAAATGGATGCCAAATAATTCCGTCACCTCGTTAAAAGTCGCTCGGCATGAGCGAACAATGATAGAATATGTGGCAACGCTGCCAAGAGATTTAATCGCCGCTTGGCTATCGGAGTAAATATAGACTTCTCTCTTCGTGATGTAAATCTGTTGTGACTTTTCTGAGAGAACGCCTGCATATTTTCATATTGGAATCAAAATTTTACAGCAAATGTTATTCTCCAGGTGTCGAAGCACCAAAATATTTTTAAAATTATTTACGTAAAAAAAATATATACATATATTTTATAAACGCGCTTTTTTGTACTCCACGCACGACTGTGACCAGGAAATTTTATTCCCAAGCAGTAAGAAGTTTCTCCTACAATTTGTGGCATACATCATTTGCTATTTTGTTCTATCCGCATTGGGCATTGAGCCCTTAATCAACCGAATGCTAATCTCCAGTCGACTACAGTGAGTAGATTTTAAGAAATTCTTTACTATCTACATCACAATCGCTCATTTCACATTTTGAAAGCGACGCAATTCTCTACCACTTGAACACGCAGTTGCAAAGTTTCGAGAGCGGCGGCAACTTTTGTTACCAAATCAAACTTGTGCAGTTTTAGCTATGAATTATAAATTCTTTGGCGATTTTCAAATGTTTTCTCATGCACACTACCTACCCACTCGTGTGTGTGCCTTGCGGCCGAAATGATGTATGATTGGAGGCGCAAGTGCTGTGATGCGCGCCAATGTTAATAAGAGTTCGGTTGAATATTTGTTTGCACACAAGTTTAGGGTTTTGAATGATTTATGGTAAATTCTTGTTAATTATATTGTTTTGGCTTAGTCTTGTTGTGCTTGTGGTTAAGTGTACACACTTTTGTTGAAATATGCATTAAAATATTTCCTCTCTACTCTTGACACATGTCCATTTTATGCCACAAATGAAAATAGATACGTGTGAGCGGACACAAAATTTAATTAATTTCTGAAATTGAAACAAACAAAAAATATGTAAAATACATATTAAGTCATATTTTGTGTTATTTCCTACCGCAAGTAGCATACATATATGTATATATATTATATGTATGTATATGTATATATACAGTTACATACAGTTACATATTACAACATACACGAAAATTCTCTTATTTAATATAAATCGCTGTAACGGGCATTCAAATGAGAAGAATGTTGAGAATTTATTACTAAATTGGAAATCTACTAATTTGCATAGTGGTTAATTTAGCTCGAAAAGGTTGCTTATTATTTAAGTTGCGCACTTGCAGTGGTCGTTCAGTACAATAAAATCCTTTATGTATGTACAACAACACACTCGTGTTGCCATAAATGAAAGGTGAAAATAACTGCTGCCCTTCAGCATCTATTATTAGAGCAAATCGAAGTTAATTAAGATGTTTAGAAGCAGAATGAGGTATCAAAAGGAGTTGGTTAGAAATTTTATATATGCAAATTAAGTATCTGCATCATTAGAAATTCTCGCGAAAAAAAAGTATATGTATTTGAAACTAGCCAATATGTACCCAACATCTCTTATGAGACTCATTTTGTGTCTAGAAAATAAAGCGAAACTTAAATTTATATAGGCAGGCTCGTCAATACAGGCACTGCTTGTCTTTGTGTTGCTAATGCAGTTATCGACTTCTGCCAAATTTCATGCTAATAAAAGAAAATTGCTTCAGGGTTGCACACAAAAAGTTGTATGAAGAATAAAATGTGCGCTTACCGATTTTAGCAATGTCTGAATTTTTCTAGCAATAATTTTCCACTAAATTTGGTTCTGAAATATAATTTCTGCTACACAAACTTGGAAAATGTTGCAGAAACTCTTCAGCAACCAGATTTTATTACAAAAAAATGTATTTAGGAGTGTTAGCAATAATAATAATAACTGGAGCTTACACCCTTTCTTCTCTTTCGATGGTTGCACACCTTGCCACGGTGAAAGGTCTCAAGTGGGGTCAATCAGCCAAGGAGCTAGGACATCTCAGGTTCAACCATGTTGGATAGGTTCTTGGAGAGATTTCGAAACCTAAAACGCAACCAATTCCCAAGTAAAGGTGTACTTGGAACCGTGTCGAGCTTCTGTCTCGTATACCAGGCCGCCTTTGAGAGTAACTGGGGCCTTACTGCGGTATGCGGCGCTGCCCCATTATTTCCCCTTTGTCATCGTAGGTTGTGGAGCTTGACGTAAGTCAGGCGGAACATTCGTAAGAACTAGATGATCTCTACATCCTTTGTTACGCGTTTGACCGAGCTCCTCGTCGTATTTGTGTTGTGAAGATCTGATGTTTTTCTTCAAATGAAGGGACCTTTGGTTTTACACCGGTCACCCTTCGGCAGACAATGACAAACCTCAGAGTGTATTTCTGCGTCATAAAAATTTCTGCCATTTGGAGTCGGCTTGAAACTGTAGGTTCCTCCATTTGTCGTGTACGCTCCAATTATATATAGGCGGTATAACATTACCTGCCGAGGAACGACCGCTATTAGAGAAAACTTTTTCTTCCATTTGGTGTTTCGTGAATTTGGTTTCGAACCCGTGCACTTCGCATTGACGGTCACGCACCAACATATACAGCTACGACAACCACTTTACTGTGGTACAAGCAATTAAAAGAAGATCGCATTGGACGGCCAAGCACATCAACTGATGATCAAAGCGTCAAGGTTATCAAAGAGGAAGATTTTTAAATAATAAACATCGAGTATTTATTTTCCTTTGTCATAAGGAGCAGAGGATCATAGGGCCTCTACAAGGATTCTCCAACGAACGCGATTAGATGCTATCACCTTAACAATCGTACGTTCGAGTATTCTTGCATTGGTTACTATAATCGAAGTACATAGGTATTCTAACAAAGTAGATGATTAGCATGCCGTTGTAGATCTTAGGTGATGGGCTGAAGTCTATAGTTTCCTGAGAACAGCGCTACTCCATACACTTGTTGTGTCACCCTTTACAGTTTTTCGGAGGATGGATGGCGGAAGGTATACCGGCATTGAGGAAAACTTCTATTGCCATTTTTAGTTATTTTTTAGCTGCTTAGTGATGACTGTTACAGGGAATTTGGAACAGGATTTGGATTGCTTGTTGGGAATGAGGTATTTGGAATAATTAGAAATAAGGATTATCCAAGCAGACAGACGAGAAAAGCGGAAATAGAAAAAGTGCAGGATCATGCCCATGGTGGCATTGGAATCCACGGCACCTATATGATAGATGAGTGTGCTCCCGCTAGCCCATCAACACTGAATAATTCCAAAAATTAATAAAATTTTGTTTTTAAAAGTTTTTCAATTTACATCTTTTTGTACTTAAGCCAGCAAATAAAACAATTTCCCGAACAATTGATTTTCAAAATACTTGGATCACTTGACATGGAACGACTCATATATGGCTATTTAGTCTATAATGTGCCTCAGAGAAAACGAAGTTTATGGTCCGATCCAGCTCCGGTTTAAGCCATGATGACCTGCTTATCGAAGACTATACATTCGAGAGTGTACAAGAATTTACATAACTGGGTATCAAAATAGCAGCCAATAAGGATACATCATTGACAATAAATGATAGAGTCTTAAGAGCAAATAAGTCTTACTTTACTTATTTGAAGCTGTTTAAGTCTAAATTTTAGCTGAGGATATACAAAACCTTGATCCGCCCCGTGATTACCTTTGGTTGCGAACTATGGGCGCTAAAAACTACTTGACAGTATTTGAAAAAAAATATATTGCGAAAAATATAGGAACCTGTAAGACTGCAAGACGGTACATATTGAATTAGATATAAACACGAGCAAAAAAAGAGATTGTGATAAGATTTATAAGATGGCTGGAGGAAACTACTCGAAAGGCAGTTGAGTTACGCCCTGTTAGAGGCCGAAGAAAAGGACGCCACAGAAAGAGATGGCTCGAAAACGTGGATGTTAACCCCGAAGAGGTTAGCAAAAGCTAAGAAAGAAGAAGAATGTGTTTGAAGAAATCAATTATGTTTAACAATGTTTGGAAATAAATATAAAAAACTGAAATTTTTCATATTCTTCGGTGCCACTGCGATCAAAGTGCAAGTTTAGTGTGGGCAGAAAAAAAAGTTTGCTATTTATGGACCCAAATACATTAACCTATGCTATAGCAAAGCGAATTCCAATGATTCCATTCTGGTGGAACAACCTTTGAGAAAGTTGAATACATAATGCAAATTATCAGGCCGGCACGTGAGCATTTATTCCTTTGCTTGCGAACTGAAAGTAACCATAAAAAAATTTTATATAAATTGGATTATCCCAACTATATTGATTTCATCATCAAACTTCACATACCACATATGTATGCATACATTGTATATTATATAAGTATATACCCTTAAGCCTTAAGTCAATTTGTTGAATTCCTAAACAACCGATGAAATCCCTCAGTACCGCAAACTGCAACCATAAATTCGAAAGTTGCAGATTGTTTATTTGTTACAAAAGTGAAAATCACTTTAAAATTACTTAGCTACAAAAAGCGCAAACTCACCTAACATTGTGTGCAATAAAAGAAACACTAACTTGTATGCCACAAGCACATGTGCATACATGTACATATTTATATATGAAGTGTTAACTTTCGTGCAGCGTAATAAAACTTTTGCTGGCCACAACCAGATTTTGTCAAACGGACAATAGAAAATGTTACACTCGCACGGAAATGGACAACAAGCAGCTTTCAGGCAAGGGACCAAATGGTATTAAATTGTCATACAAACATAGCCAAATGAGGAAAATGTTGCCCTTCCAGAATCGTCGGGCACAAGGAGGGACAGTAAAGTACATAGTAGGTATGTATGGAAAAAGAGAATATAATAGCAATGCTATAGCAACAAAAAATGTTGCCTTAATGTATCAGCAATTTACGAGTCGTGCCAGGATTAACGAATGGTTGTTGGATAGACGGCTGCCACAGCCTAGTGGGTTTGCATGTGACCATCACTCGAGAAGCATGAAATTATAGAAAAAAGTTTTCCCTCAGAGCTGTTGTCCCTCGATAAATAAATAAAGACAAAGCTTCGTGTACATTTTTGTCATGGCAAAAACTTCTTATAAAAATGTCTGCCCTCTTGAGTTTATATGAAACTCTAGCAAACAACGTTTGTTGGGCACAATCAAAACGCACGCAACGAATTGGAGTAGGAGCTCCTGTAAACCAAAAACAGGGTAAGTATGTTTCATGTGTATGTAAAGGGTGATCAGGTTGGATGTACTTTTCCAATTGGCCTTTTTTGACAGAACATGCGTGACTGCTGTCAAACTCAATACATAATTTTTTTTAGTATTCATTGACATTTTATTCATGAACACCTCAAAAAAGTTTACAAGACGAAAACCGACGCTCTGTGCAAACTTGTCATCGCGTGCTTAGACCAACTTATGATGTTCAGCTATGAGGCACGTTTTTGACTTAATGGTTACGTTAATTAGCAAAGTTACCGTATTTGGACTGAAGAGCAACCCGAAATCATTCAAGAACAGCCATTGCGTCCATTGAAAATAACCGTTTGGTGCGGCCTATAGGCTGAAGGAATTATCGGCACATATTTCTTCAAAGACGTGGCTGTCACCAATATAGCAGTGAATGGCGAAAGCTATCGCGCCATGATAAAGGACTTTTCGATGCCGGAAATTGAAGCCCGTGATCTCCACAATATTTCCACTTTGGTTTCCCCAAGATGGCGCTACTTGTCATACAGCCCGTGAAACAATGGATTTACTGCGTCGTCGTTTCGGTGAGCAATTTATATCTCGTCTAGGACCAGTGGGTCAGCCACCAAGATCGTATGACATCACACCTTTGGACTTTAATTTGTGGTGGTACGTAAAGTCTTCAAGCCGTAGCCGAATGTGTTGGTGCGTGAGTAGCATAGGGAATTTAGAGAGGAACGTAGGTTCGAATCTCGGTGAAATAGCAGACAATGGCAAACCTCCGACTGTATTTCTGCCATGAAAAAGCTTCTTATAAAATATATTTGCCGCTCGGAGTCGGTTCGAAATTGTAGGTTCCTTCATTGCAAGGATGTTATCTTTAAGAAATAAATGTTTTACATGGTTCTTCACAAAAATAAAAAAATTGTTTTATTTCAGTTTAAAATACGATACACTTAAATTGCACAGAGTAGCACAGAGAACTATTGGTAATATTTGACAATTTCTTTCCTCTTTATTTAATTCCAATTTTTTCTTTGTGAAAATATAGTCCATTCTTTTGAAAACCATTTTTTTGACCGTATTCTCACAGAAATAAGTATATATGCAAAGTTCTTTATACCGATATATTTCTTGATAGTAATGGTACATTTTTGTTTGGTATGCCAAAGTCTGTATTTGCAGTCCAACTTAACGATTCGCTTGCAAAATTCTTCTTTAGTCATTATTCTTAGCACCGTTACTACAAATTTGTGTTGCGAGATTTGGTTTTTATACGAAATAAGTATACTCGTATGTGCAATCAGAGATCAGTATTGATTTGGCACGTATGGAGAGCAAGTTATAAAAAAATTGTGTGTTATTTGCATTAACATCATAAAGAAAAATGTAAATAAAATAGATTACTTCTTTTGAATAAAGAATAATTGAATTATTGATGGGTTAATCTGTAGAATGCCACGGGGAAGACATTTATCCGATGAAGAGCGTGGTCTGATTAAAGGGCTAAGCGAAAGTGGCAATAGTATTCATGAAATTACTGCTAGAGTAAATCGGCATAGGAATACTATTAGCAACTTTCTTAAAAATCCAGAAACATATGGTCAACTCAAACGAGAAATGTCTGCTCAAAAAGAAATGTCTTGCAAGGAAATTAAACACCATTTAAGTGTTAAGGTCACTGATAGACGAATACATCAAATTTTGGTCGAGGACGGAACACTTAAATATTATTTGCAGGAGCCGGTACCAAGGCTATTAGCACGCCACATTAAGGCTCGTTTAGCATTTGCCGAAAAATATAAATTTTGGACTAACGAATTCCGAAACGTTGTATTTTCGGAGGAAATAAAATTCAAGTTAGATGGTCCAGATGGTTGCCAGAAATATTGGCGGGACCTTAGTCAACCACGGCAAACGCGCCATAAGTGGAACCACGGTGGAGGTTCTTTGATGATTTGGCCCGCTTTCGGTCATGGTGGAAAGTCTACAATTTGTTTTATTCCGACAAGAACCAACGACGAATTCTATGTTGAAATATAAGAGGATGTTCTCATTGTTGAATTTCTCAAGTTGAATTTTTGTTGTATAATTTTTTGTTCCTATTTTTCCTAAATATATATTATAAAATTATTGGTTGAACCTTTCTCCTGCTTCTTTATAGTTTTTCATGTGATTTTTCGATTTTTTCAGAGTTTCTACAAAAAATTGGGGTATGCAGGGTTGTAGTCTTTTAAATTTTGATTCAACGAAGTGCAAGGTTGAAGTAAATTAAAATTTGAGTTCATTTTTCGGAATATTTTTTACTGACGGTGTTAGCTGCCCATATTAAATATTTTCTGCCATAAAAATTACAAGTATTTGCTTAGTAAAGAAACTGCATAAAACCACTAGCAAAAAAAGTATCGAAAATCAACGCAATTTTTGGATCGCTTCAAGCTTGCAATTGATAAAAAATAATAATAAAAACTAACAGCAAATTTTAATGGATTAGAAAACTGCATACTCGTATTTTTTTTTGAATTTTGATTAAAAAATTTAAAATTTTTAATAAAATATTTTTTATATAAAAATAATTTTTAATAAATTTTGATGAGCTATAAAACTGCATATACGTATTTTTTTTGAATTTCGATTAAAAAATTTTAAATTTTTAGTAAAAAAAATTTTAAATAAAAATAAGTTTTAATTAATTTTGATGAGATATAAAACTGCATACTCGATTTTTTTTTTTTTGAATTTCGATTAAAAAATTTTATATATTGAATAAAATAATTTTTAAATAAAAATAATTTTTAATAAGTGATTAAAAAATTTTTAATTTTTAATAAAATAATTTTTAAATAAAAATAATTTTTAATAAAATTTAATGAGCTGTAAAACTGCGTACTAGTATTTTTTTTTAATTCTAATAAAAAAAATATAAATTTTGATATTTTGTCTAAAATTTGTCAAATTTTCTTTAAATTTGCACTTACATTTATATGTTCCCTTGCAGTAGAAGCAACTATATTTTCATAAAAAATTATTATTAAATATTAGAAACAAATTAATTGTAAAAACTTATGAATAAGTGCCTTATGAAACACAGTGTAATTCCGAATATGTTTTAGTTGTTAGAGAGATTAAATAGAAAATTATTGCTGTCATTTGTTGGCCAACCAGTGAGGTGGAAAAATACTGTAAATTAGACCAATGCATATCGTAAGTTGTTGATAAAGGTGTTTGGCTTGGCAACTAATCCGAAAAAAATGGATGCTCATTTATTGTCAGTAATTCACAACCGAACCTTCACAAATGTATGTGCATATGTATATGATTCCTGAAATATGCGGCTGTGTGTTGTATAACTCATTACAACTAATTCGCCAATAACTATTACGACTGCATCCCAAAAGTGATGCTTTGCCAACGAGTAAACAAGAATTTGGCAAGTTAAGTAAACAAGCAATCATATGCTTGACTGACGGTGCGGCTAAAATGTAACGAGGAAAATATGCAGAATAAGCATGTATGGTATGCTTATATGTATGTATGTGTATGTACGTATGTATGTAAGTTGGCAAAAATACGATGAAAGGCATACATGTAGAGCAAGTAAAGCAAAACACACAATCTTCGATAATAGCAAAAGTTTCTGTGAATCTCATATTGCGCATTCAATCGCCGCTCCCTTTTCGCTTGGCACGTAGCAGGCAGGTAACTTTTTCGTGTGTGTGGTTTTTTTCGTCTTCCTTTGTTGTAGGCGTTTCTACACATTCTAAGGCAAATTGATATCAATTGTACATATAGCACATGACTGAATACGTCCACAAATAAAATTTAATGTACGACAATAACGACATCAAAACTACATTCAAGCGCTGAGCTGCGCTGCTTCTGTAACAATCACACGCACTTCAAGCTCAGCCGACAATAGAAAATTCCATAATGGCGAATTTGTCTACAGAGTTCTAGATTTACATGGGCATACTCACATGTAAACACATGCATACGTATGTGTGTGTGTATGTGTAGTGCGTAATTGTAATTGAAAGCACAAAGAGCTCAGTGGAAGGTTTAATAAAATAAATAAGTTACGACCAGGTGAATATATACAGGGTGCTTCAAAGTCGAGTGTTTTAGAATTCTTTTTCATTTGTTGCAGCTGTTGACAGATGTTAAGATGTTAGAAAGGCGAAATGGAGTTGAGCCAAAATGCGTTCCATATGAAAATAATTAAAAATTCACTACGAAAATAGTGGATCTAAGAAAACTTGCAGTTTCGCAAAATTCTGTACTTATTCGATTGTTATAATCGCCCAGCAGCGCGCGGAATAAAAAAAGTTAATCGAAAATTTTAAGAAAACTGGCTCGGCATCAGATATAAAAACAATAGTGAACGGTTGATCCAGCTATTTGATTCAATTCTTAGCCATTCAATTCAATTCTCAGCCGTTCAATTCAGTTCTCAGCCGTTCAATTCGCTACTGCAAGGAAACACATTGCAGAAAATCAAAATTTTCCAATTGAACGACGTTCAAAAAGCTACAGAACCTATCTGGAGCCATCAGATAGAAAATAGTACGCATTGGAGAATTTTTAATATTGTTGGCGGAATGGATATTTTTAATTACTGAAGAAAAACCAACAGTAAAATAAAATGTCTCACAGGTTAATAAAAAAAATATTTTTTTCATGTTTTGAGAATTCAGTGCATGCTCAGAAGCTTAAAATCGACTAGAATAATCTCAATCGATGGTCACGTCTGCCAGTGAAAATTAAAAAAATTGGTTTCATTTAACATTTTCAAGGCGTTAGAATGTTTTTAACACAGCCTACCATTTCTATTCATGTAACAGAGTTTGAGGATTTTGGAATCTTAATCGATTCGGAGTTTTCCTTCAATGGTCACATTAATTTTAGTCTTCAAAATTTTTGGTTGATTCTAGGCTTCATTCGTTGCAAAACATCCGAATTTTCTGATTCGTGTAATCTTTTTAAACTGCTGTTGACGGCTCTTGTTCGTTCTTGCTGAGAGTCCCTTACGTTTGGAGACCTTGCGACAAACTTTCGATAAATAGAATTGAGCACGCATTAGATTCCGTTGGGCTTAATAGCTCCTTTTCCATCCAATATTTCTTGACTAAAGCTAATTAATCTTCAATCTGTAGAAAAGAGAATGAAAGTCCTTTCACATTCATTTACTTTTAGTGATGTTAATGGCATCGTCGACTATCCAGTTCTACTTGAGCGGAAAAGCTTTAAGGGGACAGATGCCTGTAAATTTCGAAAAATGTTTATTTTTTTCATAAAATGTTAATATAATCCTTTAAGAATATGTCAAAAAAAATTGTAGAACGTAAATTTAAGTGTTTCTTAATATATATTATAGATATCAACCGTGAGGACTCTATTCTTTGCGTTCGAGCGCTGGGTGAGGCTGAAATTTCATGTATTCAAACTTTAGACGCGTTTTTCTCAAAACTATATGAAATTTTGCACACATCTTTTATTTAACATTACTTTCTATGTGAATTTACAAGTTTTCGAAAATTTTTCGAAAAAAAATTTTTTTCGACGCAAAAATTGTGGGAAAATTCGCCCCAAAATTTTTTTTTTTTAAATCTTTTTTCCCCGATTTTTTTTCCTTTTTTAATTTTTTTCCATTTTAATTAATTCATATAGAAATTATGGCATTAATAAACAAAAAAATGTTTGGTTTTTTTGGCCACTGACGTCGGTGCTACAATGCCCGCCGATTGAGAAGCCCCGCTGCGACCTCCCTGGAAGAATTGAGTGTGCATCCGCCATTTTAAATTATTAAAATAAAATAAAAAAATTTTATATTATTTTAATGCATAAATAAACTGTATGCCAATTTTGAAAAAAATATATTGACTTCTTCATTTTAAACAATTTTAATGAAAATCAGGGCAAATATGGCCGTTTACAGATATCTGTATCCTTAATGTTTCACAAAGAAGTCTTTGCAATTTTTCTCTTTTTTATGGGGAAAGCCTAAAGCAATGTCCCCATTGCGCCCGCACTTCGATACTTTAATTCACTATTCAATTCCTGCCTGCTTGATTCCGGCTTACCTAGATCTAATTTTGTAAACACTTTAAATTTAGTTGCTTAATATTGCATTGCATATTGCAACCCACAATACCTTGAAGTAGAGAGATGAAGACAATGTATGGTAGATTGCCAAGACTGTAGAGATTTGAAATAGATGAGCACGCATCTGGAATGGTATGAAGGTTTGGGGTCATGAAAATTAAGGCAACGTAGAGCAAAGCCAATGAAACGTTCAAGTCAAGTTATATAGCAAGCAGGATAAGGTTTCCAGATGAAAAATGCATATTCCAGTTCAGAACGAACAAAGGATGAATGAATGAAAGTAGTTTAAGGGTATAAAAACAAATAAATCTGTACTGTACAAGCGCTAATATAGGCTTCTAAATGATATAATTAAAATGACTAGTAAAAGTGAACTTTGTGTCCATCAAATAACTCTCAAAACGAAAGTTTCACAAACGGATCTGAGACGACAATTAGAGATAAGATACGAGGTGTTCAAAGCAATAGGCCACTTGGTAAAAGTAATGTAATCAGTGCTTCGAGAGATGCTATGAATGGACCTACGCTAAACTCTCTCGATTCTGTGAGAATACGTGGAATAATTTGGATTTCACAGAGCTGATGCAACTTCCAAATATGATCTAATCAGTGAATTGTTTTTCTAATATAATTATTTTCTGAAAAGCTAGAACAGGTATTCGGTACAATAAAGCTATTAGGATTAATGAATAAAAAGCTGAATCAAGAACGACACCGAGATCTTGGAATTCATTGACTGTAGAAAGATGAGCTGAGACTATAAGCAGAAGTAATTTAGTAAATATTTTAGAAAAAGTTGTTAGAAATTAATACCCATTGGAAACTTAAATGGCCAGCCGAGGTGCCTCTCTTCTTTGCGCTTTGAGAGTGAGATGGTTGAAAAATACATAGAAACAAAATGGCAAAAATAAAAAAAATATGTTTTGCCAACTTTTTCTTGGAAATTCTTGAACAATCTTCCATAGGCCATAAGATTAATTGTAAAAAATCTTTTGGCATGGAAATTCGAAAGAAGTATCAAACTCTAATGAGTTAAATAATAATGAACTGCAAATTCTTTGAGCTCGAGAAATTTCACTAATAATAATAAAGTAAATTCACTTACATTTTAATATAACAAAACAGAGTGAACATTAGCTCGTATGTTCTGCATCAAAAATAAGGTACTGGTAAAAATTAACCAATGTCTACTAAATGTTAAAAATAATGGATTTCTTTCTCCCCAAACTAATAAAAAATGTACCAAAGCCTATTATGGATAATTTTCACCGAATCACCATCTTTATAGTTATATATACATATATATATAATTAGCGCGTACACCTTTTTTGGGCTCCTATTGTGGCCTCCTATTTGTGGTGTGCGTCTTGATGTTGTTCCACAAGATCTACAGTTTCAAGCCGACTCCGAACGGCAGATATTTTTATGACGAGCGTTTTCATAGGAGAAATACACTTGTCATTGCAGCCGAGGGGCGACCGCTATTAGAAACAACTTTTTCTTAATTTTGGAGTTTCACCGAGATTCGAATCTACGATCTCTCTGTGAATTCCGAATGGTAATTACGCACCAACCCGTTCGGCTACGGCGGTCTTTAAAATAATTTTATTTTTCGAATTATTTCAAATTTCCTTTCATGTGAGTCCATTTCCGACATTTTTTGGCAAACTTTTTCCCTTCGAGAGTTTGCGCCCCTTTCCGTGCTATCAAATCTCGATGGGCACACCAGAAACCAGCAGCGTTCAACGTCTTACCACTTGAGTCTACAGATGTCTATAGTCAGTTGTTGAATACGCATTCAAAATATATAATATGTATAATTTGAATTTGAAAGAGATACTTGAACTGTATTTTTATAACAAAAACTCTAGAAATTATTTTTTGGGTACATACTAGGTCCCTGACCAATTGCTATACAGCATTAAAAAATGTTTATATGCAAATGTTATTGAAAAAAAAAAATTGCAAGGTGGCGCAAAATTAATCATCCCATTTTATTTGTGGACATCCATTTTACTACAAAAAAAGAAAAAGATTTTAAGTGATTAAAATCTTTACTTCAACCTTTACGCTCTCCATTGCTAGTCTGTTTGTATCTGCAACTGTTAGTGCACAAATATGATTGACATTCGGCACCATTTGCAAAAATTACAAATCTTCAATCTTACAATCTTCCGGTTCCTTAGTTTTGCGGAACCTTGTATGTGCTCATATGAGTATTAATATTTTATGCTCATACTTATCCTAAATAAAAAATAAAATAAAAATACGAGTATATTTTTATATTTACATATATCGGCTTATCTTCAAATTCCAAAGAAAATACTTTACCATTAAATTCTCATTCTCGCATTTTTTCTGCTTGAGTAGTTGGGTATGAGTAACTTCCGTTTTCCTTTTTTTTTTGTGCTTAAGAAATGCGCAATCAAATGCAAAGAAACACCTTGACTATGCTAAGTAATGGCTCAATGGCTTTGAAGGAAACATTTGGTATCACACAAATATTTAGATTTTTTTTATTCAAATGATTATAGATTAGAAGAAAATCAGCTTTTGTTGCTGTGCAGCTGCGGCCCTTTTTTGTACGTTAAAGCATTGCTATTTTTATTATAACGATTTAGAGTACTTCATATTTTTTCCCCCTCCTCTTGTCTTGTGCAAAAATAAGTAAGCTCTCTTCAAAAAGCACAGATTTTCCCGATTTGATACAAACATTTTAGGTGAATTTATTCAGTTTTTTATTTTATTCATTTAGCAAACAAGGCATAGGTAGGTAGGTAGGTGAAATGGTTGAAGTGCCAGACAAACAAGGCTTACAGGGATTATAAAATGATTCATTATATAGCGTTTGTTTATTAAAAAGAAAAAGTGCTGTAATATTTCTTTAGTTTTTTGATAACAATATAAAAAGTAATACGACTGCCGAGGCCATACTAAAGTATTTATTTTTAAATTTGCAGATGCTAACCCCTCAACTTATCTTATTGTCTTGCTGTTTTAGGCTTATTATTTTTACTAGTACAGCTAATTTTCGAACAGAAGCTATATAAATTCAAGCTTCAAGCTTTCTGTAAAAATTAGAAAAATTCCATAAACTTTTGGTCGCGATTCTATGTGCATATTCTTTACATGGGGAAATATACACAGATGGCTCAAAGCTCGAGGGCAGGGTGGGCGGAGGTGTATATTCCGAGCATCTGGGGATCTCCTTCAGTTTTCGGCTCTCGCGACACTTGTACATTGTGATGCGATATCCGGAAATGGCATCTACATTTTCACAGGCGGCGATAGAATTCCTCACAAAGCAGTCTATAATCTCCAAGGTAGCCATGAAATGCCGCGCATCTCTTAACGAGATGGCTGAGTCATTTCACCTAATGATAGCATGGGTTTCTGGCCATTGCGACATTGAGGGGAACTGCAGAGCCGATGTACTAGCGAAAATCGGCACCAAATTGACTGATGAGGACATAGACAACGATATATATATATCCTTGCAAACATGTAGACTACGTATCCGCGAGGAAATTGTTAGAGTAGCGAACGGAAGATGGCACAACGAAGCCACTTGCACAATAGCCCGACAGATGTGGCCGACTCTCAATGCTAAACGCACAGAATTTCTACTAAGAAGAGATAAGCATAGTCTTAGCACACTGATTTCAGTTATTACGGGGCACTGCCTAATCGGTAGACACGCCCAGAGAATGGGTGTGCAAACACATGACTTCTGCAGAAGTTGTCTAGACGAGGAAGAGGAAGAGACGATCCCGCACCTTCTGTGTCACTGTCCTGTTCTATCCAGACGTAGACTCGCCATTTTTGGGCGGACATTTCTTCAACGAGTTAGAAGACCTCGGCTATGTCGAAATTAAGGATCTTGCGAAATTTTTGAAAAGCACACATTGGTTTTAGGAGGGATAGTGGCTAGTTCCCCACGCGGCATCACAATGGGCCATGAGCCTGAGTGTGTTCTACAATGGACAACCGCTTCAACCTAACCTAACCTACATGGGGAAAATGCGAAACACCGTCAAGGAAAAAAGTTAACGAGATTTTTCAACAATTTCTAATTCACACATCTGCATACAAATAATTTTTCTATAAACTCTTATTAAAAGGTGCATTGGTGCAGCATTTGGAAGCAAGATCTACTGAACCTCTTCGCGAATGTTTCGAATTTGGATACAAGAGTTGGCAGAATAGTATTCTGCGAGCAGCTCGCCATCAGGCTCAAGTTGAGGTTACCGGACCAATGCAGCGTATTTCAAGCAGAGGCAGAGGCAATTAAAGAATCAGCAGATTGGCTATTCACTTGTGTGACAAACGCCACGGAAGTAAATATCTGCTCTGATAGCTAAGTGGTAATCAAAGCCCAACATTCGAGGTTGGTGCGCTCGAAAATAGGTGGGGAATGTCACACTTCACTTTCGATTGGATCCAAATTCTTTGATTTAAGGCAAAAGGCAAAAGGCCTGAGAGATAGTTACTTCGCGAAAGGAGAGAATTAGGATCCCGTTGAATATCTGCGGTATGTTCTTAGAGAGGTGGGAGAAGTAGATAAATTTAACGCAGGGTCACGAAATCTTGTTGGCCACATGTGAAACTGAGACGCTCGAGGTATCTTCTGTGGTTAACCAAATTTCAGCTCTCGAATTTCGTAGTCGTTCTTACATGACATTATTCGCGAGGTACGCATGCCGTGAGACGTGACAATACTTTGAGTCTTTTTTGCGTCAGCTGCATAGAGGATGAGGGGGAATCAGCTCAGCACCTTTTTCTTAGCTGTTTTACCTTCACGATGCTAAAATTTAGACATCTTGATTCTAATTTTTTTTTTCAGCCTACTGAAATGGCACGCCTTCATATTAAAAGCTTGCTGAGCTTCATCTACAGTTCAAAGCGGTTAATATCAACGTAACTCAATCATCACTCGGTCGTCATCAACAAAAACACATTGCTAATACATTCTATTTTCGCACTTTTTTTGTCTAAATACCTTGCGGACTATTTCTCTTCCTGCCGATCACAACAGAGATGCATTTAAAGTTTTTGCGTGTTGTTTTTTTCTCGCCTTTTTTTTGGCTTCACCCAAGTTTTATGTCCATTCCAATTTTCGCCTAAATACGCACAGCGTCCGTTGTGATAGGAAAATGTTTTAAACAGCACCTGTCATACACATTTACTATTCAATTGGCAGAACACTTTAATCACAATCTCAAAAAAAAACACTTTTAACTTTTAAAAAGCGACAACAATAGCAAATTTAATTAGTAATACCAAGAATTAATGCAAATGCAGATTGGCATTTCCATGCACATAAGGTGTCTTTTAAAAAAAAATTGCGCTTTTTTATCAGAATTATAAAATTGTGATATATATATAATTGGCGCGTGCACCCTTTTTGGGTGTTTGGTCGAGCTCCTCCTCCTATTTGCGTTGTGCGTCTTGATGTTGTTCCACAAATGGAGCGACCTACAGTTTTAAGCCGACTCCGAACGGCAGATGTTTTTATGAGGAGCTTTTTTATGGCAGAAATACACTCGAAGGTTTGCCATTGCCTGCCGAGGGGTGACCGCTGTTAGAGAAATGTTTTTCTTAATTTTGGTGTTTCACCGAGATTCGAACCGACGTTCTCTCTGTAGTCACGCACCGACCCATTCGGCTACGGCGGCCGCCGTGATATACTTACATATATTTTATATTTTTTAAAAATTTGACCTAAATACAATGAGCCTTTTCAGTTATGTATACCTTTAAAAGTTTCAGATAACACAGTTTTTTTTAATTTTATTTTAGATTTTCAAATTAATTTTATATTATTCTATCATCTGAATATTAAGTTTTTTCATAAGAACTCGATATTTTGATTTATTTCCAGTAAAGGTTTGCTGACGAAAGACCCTGTGTTGAGCCAAAATTTGGCTATAGGTAAAAAATTTGTCAAAATATTTGATGCGCTTGAAAAAATAGTGCCCTTACCTGTATTGAGAATATATGTATATAAAAAAAAAAGCGCATATGTGAAAAACAGATGTGTGTTGATTTTTGTATAAACTTCTTTTGTTATCCAGACAAAATTGCTTCTGCGCGTATAACTATAGATTTTAATCAGTAATGTGGCATACTTAAAAAATGGGATATACTTAGGTTTTCATTTTCTCATCAAGTTGAGTTTTAAAGGGCTTCTAAATTGGGAAAACTTAAACAGAGGTGTCCATGGCGTATACTTCATTTCGTATGAGGAAACTGCAACACCAAATATAACGAAGATAAGATATGTTGATACTTATACAGTTTGTCAAAAAAAGCTTTGCATATGAAAATAAAAAAAGAAAAGATCAAAATATGCATTGGATTTTAATTGAAATAACAACTTGTTTTTGTTTTTTTTTTTCTTGTAACAATGTTTTACAAAAACATGTTTTCCAATATATTAAATAAAAAAACTTCTAAGGCGATAATAATATGCTAATATATAAGTACTAAAACATAAAAACAGTTCAATTTCTCTGCTGTCAAAATAGTGTTTGCACAGTTGTTTGAAAATCAAGTTTGGTGGAATTTTTTGGTTTTTTGGGTTAAAATTTTGTATGTCCTCCTTGGGCATCAATTACCGCTTGAAGACGATTTCGCATTGATTTAATTAGTTTCGGAATATCATATTCCAATGGTATTTTTCCCCACTCTTTTCTGATGAATCTTATTCATTCAGTTGTATTAGTTGGCGATCTTTTTCCTACTTTTCTTTTTAAATGAACCCCCAAATTTTCGATTGGGTTAATGTCGGGACTTTGGGCGGTAGTATCAATAACTTTGATGCAGTTGTATAGTAACCAGAACCTGCATAAATAAAATTTATGTTTGAGATCATTATCCTGATAGTATTTGTATTTTAGTTTGTTCGAATTTTCCGCGTCGACAAAACCGATTTTTCTAATACTGGAAGTCAATTCGTTTTTTAAAATATCAAGATATACTTTCTTGGTCATTATTTCGACCAAACTTTTGATTTCATCCACTCCCTTTATTGATATACAACCCCAAACCATTACTGACAGTTTTCCAAACTATACGGTAGGGATAATATTTTTGTTTTGTAGTGCTGTAAGAGGCTTACACCAAACTCTCTGTGGTCCATCATGGTAGTAGAGCATCATTTTCGTCTCATCTGAGAAAATAACGTCGTCCCAGTACTCTATGGGAAGTGATATGTGCTAGTTTGTGCTGATAACAGAGGTTTTTTCCTAGCCACTCTTTAAGAATATTTGTTTTTTTGCAACACTTTTCGAACAGTTTCATGAGAAACTCTTAACCCGTAGTCTTTTCCACTTGAAGAGCTAATCCTCTTGTACTGCTTTGCGGGCTATTATAAATAGTTTTAACAATTTTACGTTCAATTCGCTGCGTCACTTTTTTTGGTCTGCCTGTAGATCCTTGATCCTTTCAACTCGAGTCTTTCTTCATCTTCAGCACGGTTTATGATATTATATACAGTTCTAATTTTGAGGGAGAACATATCGGCGATTTCTCTGGCTGACTTGCCTTTGTAGTGATTGAAATATACTAACTGAATAATATTTTTTGAAGCTCATTTTCCTGGCATTTTGTTTATTCAAATCTGACATCACTTGTAGCACTGAAGATAATCACTTTATAACTAAATAATTTCTTACCCCTTTCACATTCAATACCATTTGCAAAAAAACCCAAATGAATGAAATTCGCGGAAAATAACTGCATTTTTTGTTGTTTTCATCAGTTATGCAAAGATTTTTTTGACAATTTTTAAATAGAGTAAACATCTTTTTTTGTTGTTGCTTTTGTAATGTGAGTGTTTATTTAATAACTGTTGGCGCTTAATAGTCGTAGACAAGTAAAGTAATGGAATGTGTGTATACATTTTTTGTTTGCTTTTTTATTTGTTGTTGGAATTCTCGATCAAAGCTAAAATTTTAAATTTTTCTTCACTATACACAGATATCATTGACAAACTGTATGTGAATACCCTTAATATATATATATATATATAAATATATATATATAAATATATATATATAAATATATTTTTTGTGTTTTCAAATAATTCATTAGAAATTTTCAATAATATTGAAAAATAAAATTTTCAATGGGCATTATGGTACCATACTTTTCCTGGCAAACAGTAAACTAAAACTTTTTTTTTAAAGCTGGTTTCATTCCCTTTCTTTTGGTATCCATATTAACGTCACGGAGTGAATATAAGTATTTGAAACCATTTTTTGAAAACTTTGAGTCCCTTGAAAAATTTAATTAATCATCAAACTAAAAAAAAAACCTAAGTATGCAAATTACTGTTTACAATCTATATTTCCACGTGCATATACAATTTTTCCTACATAACCTTTACTGTTGCACAGTGTATTATACGATATTCCTGGCTTGACTCCTCCTGGTCTACTCTTTAGCGCCACAAATTTTCACTGTATGAATTTCGACGGAAACGTAAAATTCAATAATTTAACTTTCCAAATGATATTACAGTAACAATAAGCTGCGCATCGCGTAATTAATGCACGTATTTTAAAAGAATTTTCTTCTTTCCATTATAAAAACTACGTCAGCGCGTAATTGGTTGATATTGAAACCGTAGACAAATTTAATTAATCATGTGACATTGCAATGCGATGAATAGGTGGAAGCAAAATGGACTGGTGGAGCTACTGTTCGAAGAACGCACTTGTACGTATGCAATCATTTAAGTGAATATACAGAGCACATTTGGTATATTTTAAGTTAAAAACTTTATAGGAACTTATATATAAAATGTATGACTAAATATCCAGCAGAACTTGGAACCATCGTTTGGGTAACGCTGGATTATTGCACTGTGGGGATAACACTCTGTTTAGGTAATCTTCTTCCCTGCAATTTATGCAGTATAGTCACATTTTGCTTGCCATTTCATTTGGTTAAATAATATCTGCATTTCTCGAATGTCTGATGAAATGGTAAATTAAAAGCCTGGACATTCCTTGCGTTCTTCACTCATGTTTTCCATCAGGCCTTTGAACTAAGAGCAATACTCATTACAAGATTTTCCGTGCCGCAAAGTTATATAAATTTTATAAAAGGTAGGTAGCCGCAACTCATAGTCTGCTCTAACAAATTCCACTAGAGAAAACGCGTGATAATCTCACCCGACAATCCAGAGCGCCATTCTCGGTCACTTGACACTCCCTAAGCTAATAAAGTTTTATATTTCTGTTATTTTGAAAACTCAGATCTGCAACAACGTTTCTGAGGACAAATAATGAAAAATTAATAAAAAACATTGTACTATTTGTCCAACTTTTTTGTAGTTTGCGGAGCACTTAAATGCTTTGGAGAATATGAATAAAAATACATATTTACCATGTGTTGAAAATTTTAAAAGCTTACAGAGCAGTTAAATAGTGAACAAATTGAGTAAAAATATTTCACATTTTCTTCCGTCTTTTTTATAGTTTGCAGAGTCCTCAAAGGGCTAAAAAAATCAATAAAAAATATTCTATAATAGCATTTGTTTAACTTGTTTCAAGTTTGCGGAATCGTTAAAGGGTTATGCAAAAATTAATAAAAAATATTTTACAATTTGTCAAATTTGTTTGTAGATAAAGGGGCGTTAAACAAAGAGATACATTTTTTTTACATTTCGTCCAACATTTTTATAGCTTACAAACTCCTCAAAGGGTTAAACAAAAATTAATAAAAAAATTTTACTATTTTTTTAGCTGCAGAGTTCTTAAAGGGTTAAACAAAACTTAACAAAAAGTGTTTCACAATTTGTCCAATTTTATTCAAATCTTAAACAACGATTAGTAAAAGCTGGGTATAAGTCCAGAATAGGTCTTGTTCGTATTTTATAGAGTTATGTATATAATTGACGCGTACAGCTTTTTTGGGTGTTTCGTCGAGCTCCTCCTCCTATTTGTGGCGTGCGTCTTGATGTTGTTACACAAATGGAGGGACCAACAGTTTCAAGCCGACTTCGAACGGCTGATATTGTTTTTATGAGGAGCTTTTTCATGACAGAAATACTCTCGGAGGTTTGCCATTGCCTGCCGAGGGGCAACCGCTATTAGAAAAAAACGTTTTCTTAATTTTTGTGTTTCACCGAGATTCGAATCTACGTTCTCTCTGTGAATTCCGAATGGTAGTCACGCACCAACCCATTCGGCTATGGCGTATAGAGTTAATGAAGCAAAATTGGCAAATATAAAAATTTTGGTGAAGGTTGTAAAATTGTAAAGATATTTAAGATCAAAACCCGAAGCGATAAAAAGAAACAATTTTGATCAGTAAAATGTTCTGCTTTTCTACAAAAATAATTTTC